>NW_011887781.1:10912-116347 GCF_000806365.1 Fopius arisanus
GGGGGGGGAAATCGGATTGATTGACGATCAATCGCGTATAAATTCAAATAATTCATTCTGAGGGGGAGTGCACAGCGACAAATACCAGCGAATAATAATGAAAAAAAAAAGAAAAAAATAGACAATAAAGAGGGCAAAAGCGTTGGACCTCATGCGCTAGTGTATATAACTGTAATACAATTTGTCGAAATTTATTGCCACGATACCAAGCTCTCTCGACGATCGTGAGACCCTCCTTTATACCGGTATATGTGGAATCAGCGTTACCGATCGCGTACGACTGACTATACACCGATTCTTCCACTGCGCGTTGTTACACGTGCCATGTCGTTTCGTTTACGATACCCCGGGTTTTCGAGAATTTAACTCACTGTTATTGTCTTTGGTTCTCTCGTATAAAAGGTGATTTAGGGGGTGCTCTATGGGGCACATTATTTCCGGATGGTATCAATAGATTTATGATGTTTTGGGGGAGTTTATCAGGTATTTTCATTTGTTGAGGAGGAGAAATTCATTTGCCTGGCACATTCAATTTTCATTCTCACAGATAATTCACATTATATCTCCTCAAGAAATTGCGTAACACTTGCGTAAAAATTTCATCAATCACATTTTTTGCGCGGTAGGGTAAATTGTAGGGTAAATACATTTTTTTTTTCGGAGCGATTTTTTATGAATTTTTTGAAATGGGAAATGGGAAAAAGGAAGATCGAAATATTTTTGAAATATTGCCATAAATCTCGCCGCCTAATTTGGCACTGAATTATATTTTTTATTAAATAATTCTCTCCAATCTTTCTTAATGCAATTAAAAGCTCTTCCCGGTCATTATAAAATAGTGCAACATTGCAGAATTGCAGGAAAAACTAGGAGCGAATCCGCAAATAAATGAGAGCTATGTTGAATGGTTAGGCAGCGGTCTTAATAAAAGCCAACTGGGTATTGCGAAGGGCTGGCGAAGGGTCGGTTGATGGTTGGCGGTGAGAAAAAAAGAGGCATGGGGTTGAGAGTAACACTAGGTATGAGAGAGAGTACTCGCTCATTCTCCAGTTCTCTTTTACTCTTTTGCACAAAAGAGGATTTGCGAGGGGAGGGCACGGGTGTGGAAGTTTTGTACGGCTGAGACCGCAAGCCCCACGTAAAACTGTACACAGACTGCCAAGTAAAAGAGGTAAAACTATCCTTTGGCACGCGAGAATAACGAACCGAACATTACCTTTTCCCATCCCACAATCCGAGACACTATTTCTCGTACCACCGTAATACAACTTCTTGGGCCAAACCCACACTTCATGCCAACTTCATGCCTTACTCCTGCCAACCACCTCTTCAAACCGTTGCTAATTGTTTCTAATTAATATTTCACACGGGGAGGTCAGTGATGGCAATTGAACCAGAAAAAAATATTTTGAGTTCATATATAATATGGGCACCTATATGCATTTAAAATTGACAGAAATTTCGGGAAATATTAGTTATAATTCCATTTGAATTTTTTATTATATGAGTTTAAATTGATTTTTTTTTTAATGACTTTGTGCTTGAAATTTCAAGAAATCGTGGACAGTGTAGCAATAATTTTCGAGTAAAATCATTATCTCAAATCTCGTGGAAGTATTTTGGGTGTACAACGCAATTCTATCTCGGACGATCAGTAACTTGTAATTGCAAACGTCGGAGTATTGGAGGTAGAGAATCTGAAAGACCTCCATTTCCCTGGACTTGTGGTTGAGCTATTCTGGCTTTCAAAGGGCAACCGCGATACGACTCACTGTCACGACAACGCAACCAAACCATCCTATCTGATGGGGTGAAAAGCAAAATTCCCTCTGTCCAGTAAAGACATGAACTTTGAACTCCAGTCCAACTCCAACAACCGCAAGTTTACGGTACCATTACAGAAAAAAAAAAAAAAAGGATAATAGTCAAAGTAATATTCGAGGAGATAAAAACCCGGGAAAACGCGTTCTTTGACATTCAACCAGATATTTTGCATTTTACCGTGAGACAGCGGAAGAGGGAAAAATTAATATCACGCGGATCTCATGTTCATCAAGTAATATCAAAGTTTCGTAATTAAGATAGCAGTCTCTTAAATTCTCACGGGGTCGCGTCTCCGTTGATAATAACGTCCATCTTCCCAGGATCTACTAGTTGCCCTCCTCCTTATTTCATTTACCATTTTTTTTTTCCTCTCGAAGTTGACGGTTCAAACAATTTTTATCAAATTTAGCCTCACGCCTGCATAATTTGTTTTACACTCACTCAACTTATCCATACTTTCTCAAAGAGTCAGTTAAAGTCCAGAGACACTATCAGACAATCATCTCGATAATTGTTACCGAATGAATCATGAAATTGAAGAAAATTCAAAACAACGGGGGGAATGAGAGGGTTGAGAATAAACGGAACAGAAGAAGTCGCTATTGAATTACCGGTTAATGAAATTTTTTTTTCTCTCGTTGTTCACTCGAGAGCAGCAACCACAGTTTATTTGTCGTTTTATCTCTCCTGTGCAGACCACTGTAATACATTTAAGGCCTTAATTTTCTTAATTGTCAACCCCTTTTTGGTGGGTGGAGGATGGGTGAGGAGGGAGGAATAAGGGGGTGGATGAAACAGGTATCGCGACTGAATTATCATGTCAGGTGAAATGAAGTTAAGCAATGGCCGAGGTCCGACGGTTTTACAAGCAAGTTAGTTTGCCCATGGCTCTGACTATCTCAAACTCTTGTTTTCTGTGTGCATTTTTTTGTTGGGATACGCGTGCCCAACCATCCGGTATAATCGAAATCACCAGTGAGGAAAAAATCCACTCTTGTTTTATCCGTGTATCCGCGGTTAGTTTTCCCAGTATTATGTTCTCTAACTTTACCATCTATGTCTCCTGCAAAAGCATCCAACTCTTGTCCAATTTAACGGCGAATTAACTTTCACGTGTGCACGCGTAAAGTCGGCTGTTTTATTGCCCTCCAATACACATATTTTTTGCCGGTTAGTTGATAATAAAAAAAATGATAACCCAACCGTGTAATTTAATTAACAATACTGGGAATGGAGTAAGTGTAATGAAACAGGGGGGGGTGCAATGGAGACCTGATAAAAAGATGGAGAAAAAATAGGGCAGTTGAACGATTCTCGTGGCCTTCGTGTCGTAAGATTTAGTCCCTTAGATACTGTACCTAGCAATTTCACGAGATATTTTTCACACTAACCGGTGGCCCATTTCACTAACCGCAATAGCACTGGACGAAAACTCATTGGCGGTGGAGCACTCGACTAGTTGAAAATGAGAAAACTGTACTCTTAACGCATACCATTGACCGCGGGAGGTGTTACTCTTGTAACCGCAAGGGAATTTACTTATTTTCAACAACTCTTTTGTATCTGCAGTACGTTCAATATTGCTTTTACCACGTTCGGGGTGTTTCCCAATTTTTTAACCAATTTCTCGGGAATTGAGGTGAATTTTTTCCGTGCCCATGTGAGTCCTCTTCAATTAATGTTCTCTTGAATTATTCTATCTCCAGAACTGGTATAAGTGGTACCGCTTTTCATGTAAGGGTTCTCGTAGTAAGCGCAATCATAGTAATTCTTGAATGGAGGAAGGTAACTCATTTTATAATTTAGTATAAGCCTTTGCTCAACGGAGATATACTCAAGATTAAGACAAAAATTCGGAATTCATAACAAAACTTTGAAGTTCAATCATTTTAATTGGTTAAAATTTGAATTAATTAAAATTCCCTGGGAATCCAAAATATCCATTAAAATAGTACCAAATATTCACATCTTCATTACAAATAAAATTCCATGGCATTTTCAGAATAATTAGTAGGCAATTAACTTTTTCACGATTTTCTTTCTCTCTGGAGATTTAATGTGAAATCCAAGAAGTCTTTTGATGTACTGAATTCTCTCTGAAAATTCTTTCCTCATTCCTTCAAACTCGAAAATAAGGTTTCCCTTCATGAACTAACTCCACTATTCTCCTTTGTTTGCATTTAATCGCAGAAGCAACATTGCCTGTGCACTCCAGTAGATTCAGTGTTTACAGCGTAGCCCAAAATTTGTGAGTTTCCCTCTCATGTTTCCTCATATACTAATCAGGTCGTTGTAAATTATGCTCCACCTGACATCAGCTGAGCTCGACAAACTGTACACTAAAATTCGACGCTGATATTGCATTTCTCCTCGAAAAATCCGGTAAAACAAGTGGGATGATAAATCCATTGGATTGTTTTAATTTGTGGATATCAATGCTAATTCATCCGGTTGACATTAATGAGAATTTTTTTTAATCTAATTCGCTTTATTTTCGGGAAATGTTATTTCGGTTCAAAGGGTCTCCGAATTTTTACAGTATTATCATTTTTATGTTTTCGTTATTTCACGGTAAATATTTATGAAATGTTAAAATTCCACACCACAGACGCGAAGATAAAACGTCATATGCGTCGGGGAAATTTGTTAATTTTTTTTTTTCGGTCTTTGCGTGGGTGAAATGCATTAAATTCAAAATTAAAGACATGATGGACAAAATATTCAGTGGATTCTATAATGAAATAAAATATCATCCTCGTATTTTTTTTTTCGTGTGCAATGGATTTTTGAAAATGTCAATTATTCCTCGTGGATGTTGATAGAAATTGGGATTTCCATATGATCGTTAATAATTCCGGGGCTTTCATCATCTGGAAGAAGTCTCATCGGATTTAGGGAGACCATACTTTAACCTTCTCCACGGCATTATCCCCACTGCCATAAGATCGAATCATCTTTCGAGGTTTTATCGTCCCTGGTATATCGGAACATCGCTAAGGGATCCCCAAACCGTCCAATCGTTTCCAACTTAATCTCATTCTCCTGCCCACTCAACCATCCCCCATAATCTCTCTTCACCCTCTTCATTTCAACCGGTGAGAAAAATTATCTCGTGAAAAATCACTGAGAACTTGGAGGAGGCGGCGTTAAGTTCTGAATCAAGTGATAAAAATTAATTGCGTATTTTATACCCGAGGTAACATCTTCTCGTTATAATTCAGGCGAATTTCTAGTCAATATCTCGGAACCCGAGGGGAATACCGATTTTTTTATCAATACATTTTTTACAGAGAATTATACGAGCTGTAAAAATGATATTTATAAAAATATCACTATCTGCCTTGGGAACAGAGATATTTTCAAAAATTCATATCAAAGTGAAAAATCCAGTTGTTCTAGTTTGCAACAGACTCACTCATACATCTCTGAAATTTACACAGACTGTAAATTCGGTGGAGATAATTTATAATTAGTTTCAATGGCTCGAGATTTATGGTCTAGCTATACAGACCCCTTAACGACAATTTCTCAAGCATGATACAGTAATAATTTAGAGGACTCGGTACGTCGTCCGACAGTTTCAATGTTTCATTACTCCAAGTATACGGGTATCGATGACTATTAACTGAAGCTGGAGAACCAGTTGGATGACCATAACAATGATATCAATTCCTTTATGCCCGTACCTACTCTATGATCCCAGTAACCTCTGTACACGATCGTATATTTCCAGTACTTGAGTGTAAATTTTCCACAATCTCATAAGTAAATTATTAGAAGTTTATACAATTCCCCGAAATATCGTGACATGTCGTAAAAAATTAATTTTATCCATGACGAACTGATCTAACTTTCAAATATCTCGAGTAATAATTTTTTTTTTTACGTTTCTGAAAAACTTATCGAATAAAATGGCGGACGAGGGCATTATAACAGCGAAATTTAATAGTTGCGTGCACACGAATGAAAACGGTAGTGGGATCGTTAAATTTTCAATAGACAGAAGTTGACCCGAAGTTGAATTGAATCTAAACCATTTCTCTAAAGTTTCGACTATTGGAAAGCAATCGACAACTATTACACTGGTCTTGGTGGATTCCGCGCTATAATTACCGCTCGTATCCAGTTGGTAAAGTAGGTGGATTGAAGGTGGTAGTGAGACTGTGAGGGGTACAAAGTCGTGGAAATTCCCATAGAATTCGCCAATCTGATTGTGACCCTCAAGGATAATCTGATACGCATCCCACCGCCAAAGTTTTCTGGCTCCTTGTGAGAATTTCGGTATTCCGAGTGCCTTTCGAGGCAATACCAGTGAAGTTTAGGATAATTGTCCTTTGCCCACTACTTGGACCGTCATAATGCGGGATAGTGAATTATTCGAATAGGAAAAACCATTGGGATACGTGCCACATCCGCTCTTAATTAGGTCACCAGTGGGTATTAGGGTGTCGGATTTTGGGGATGTCGAATAAAATTAAGTGGTCAAAGTCCTCTCTCTTGTCTAGAGCCAACTTAATCCGCGTTATTCCACTCTGAAATTACAACATCCTCTCATACCACTCAGATGTACATTTTCAATCTCATCAGATGATATTATGATTTTACCTCATTAATTGCGATGCTTCATTAAATTGATTAATATTTTTTCTCAACAATTTTCATATTTCCAATTTTAACATAAAAAATCAATACGAACAGATCCAATACGTGTAAAATTTAATAGATAAGCTTAAGATATTGATTGAATTAATTTAATTGTCGGGTAAGCGGACAAACGTTTAAGACGTTTGAACGTTTTTTCAATATTCATTTGGTACGAATTATAAGAGTATTTTAATGGGATGGAAATTTAATTTTTCCCTTTGACGTAGAGAGGAAAGACCGGATATATAATACCGTGAAAAACATTTCAAATATGATGCGAGGAATCAGTCAAAGGAAGTTATCTCGTGCCATCAGTTTTCTCACTGACAAAGTTGTCAGAAATAGTGGATAAAATTTTTCGCATTTTACCCCCATCAATATAAGAATTCCTCTCCTGTTACGAGGATAATGGAATTTTCAAAGGTCTTGTGTTCCTCAGCATCCGGTGTCCATCGAATTTTCGAAATTCTATCGCACGTAGGAATCAAGACTTGAGGAGGATGGGAATTTTCGTTAAATTTCTCTCTCACCTTCGATGTTGTACACGTAAAGCGTAATTTGATTTTCCGTCGGGGTTTTCCCGGAGTCAACCACTCCTGTCGACCAATTATCCCTCCCTATTTTACTCTTGTTGTCCAAACAGTAGACGTCCATTTTGTCACCCATGAGCCTCGAGTGCATTCCGCGGATAATTGATGAAACGGGCATTTTTTTTTAATTACTCACCGATGAGTTCTCATTTATCCGGGATAGAGGGAAAATTGGGTTAATTATTCAAATTGCAATAGCAGTTTCTTATTCCCCAACGGCTGCTGTCATCTCCACCAGCGGATAGGGTAGAAAAAATATTACGAGAATTTCCTCTACCAAATCAGAACGTAATTTTCGTTGTGAACAAGTTTTAATCAACTTCCATGAAATTAGTGAAATGCAGGGTACTCTTCCACCATCCATCGTCGGGTAGTTTTTTGCTTCAGTCAGCATTCGAGTTATCCCGATAATTTCCTTCTTATTTTTCTTGATCAAACGTTGGCTAGTATTTTTTTTTTACTTTCCTCACATTATAATTGGCCACAAGAATCTCAAACATTGCAGGCGCTATTTTATCTGAACTTTCAATGATAATTTTTCATTTAATAAGATACAAATGTGTAGACATTTGAAAAAACTAATTGGATAAGAGACCGAAATAGTTATGAGCTTTATTGAGTAAACCAGAACATCTGAAGTATTTGCATCGATCCGTTGCCTCCGGACACGAAGTATTTCATTACGTGTTGCCTTACACCAGTCCATCTACCTTGAAATACCAAAATTCCATCTAAAATTTGGGTGATCCATATAGGAGTGAAATCGAATGGAGGAATGGGGAGGGAGAAATCTCCCGAAGATAAACCGTGGAGTGGTTTGGGGTGGGATTGGAATTTGGATGGACGTGGAAAAGGGATGGGTGTGATGCACCTGCACCGGGAGGCAAGCATTCATCATCCACTTGCACAGTTATCATACCCCGGAGTAAAGCAACATCTATCCGTCGTCGTTCTCATCCCTTGAATGACAGTCGAGTATACCGAGGTACTCTTCCATACCGCCCTTCACAAACATCACTGTGTGGTTAACGATAAAGGTGCGAATGCCCCTCATACCACATCCCGTCACACACTGAAGACAAATTGCACTGGCTCATCCTTTCATACCCACTATTTCTCCAATTTTACCACAATCACTGCTAATTTTCGGATTTCATTTGATTGAATACTCAATCAACGCTCCAATCCTCATAAAATATCTAAACACTCATTGCCATTTGAAATTAGCCCATTATCAAAATTTGATATGTGAAATTTTGAGTTGAATAGCTGAGATTTTGATAATTCCTTCATTGACGAATCAATTCATTAATTTTTTCATAATGTTTTGAAATTTTCGCTTTATTAAAAATTCAACTCGACGTGAAAATTTTTCTGACATCTTCCGGTAAATGAAAATTTATTGAATTTGGTTTTCAATGGAAATTTAATTCAAACTTCCGGGATGGAAGAATGAAAAGGTATCGTAAACATCCATTTCACTTTTAAAAAATTCATCTCAATCCATAACTCAACTCAGAAATGTACCTTTTACCGAACAGAATAATTAGCCTTGCAAATTATTCAAATCGATATCAGATAGGGTGGGTTCTCCATTACAAAATAATGTAATTTCTACTGAGACAGATATTCTCAATTATTCAGCCATGAAATCTCAATATTCAATTCAATTCAATATTAATATAAATAACGCGATATTCCGATATCAGGTTGAATGCAAATGGTCATGATGCCCGGGCTTTTATCCCACGGGTCGAGATATACTCAAGCTAAGAGCGTACTCATACACTCGAGAATGTAAGGATCCTTTCCACTGGGAAATTCTCAAATCAGATACCCATCTATATTCTTCCTCCTTACTATTTTCCATACACACTCTTGACAAAATGGCTCCGCCGATGGCTTGACGCATCCACCGATCCTCATACAGATTTTTATCATTTCCTAATGCAATTCCAAAGCCTTTCCTCAAATATTATTGGTATTATCGGTATTATTGGTATTATTCAATCCCAAATATATCCGCAATTGATTTTTTTTTTATCCACCCCCTTCGAAAAATCATACACGTCCGGATAAACAGAATAAACTCATTCTCCCCGAATTTTTCCATCTCAAATGGTGAAGTCCATTGATACCGGATATTCCCACATATTCAAATATCCGGAATAATGAAATCAGACAGTGGTAATAACAGTGCACACGTGCACACGTGCAATCGTTAAATTTTCTGAAATCGCGTACGAGGTTTAATAACGCAAAACGATTAAATTTCAGTTGTACTCCGGTATTCGGTGATACACGTGATGGGGGGGTAATGGAAAAAGAAAATAACGATGAAGTGATAAATTGCCGGGGGTTAAAAAGTGGAGAACGCACTTTGCCGGATAAAATGCGTCGGAAAAATTGCCGGGAAAAAGGGAAACAATATTGTATTTAGGTGGCTGCACCTTTTTTTCAAAGGGCCGGTGAGGGGAAATTAGAAGTTATAGCTGGGAGACATATGGCGGCCACTGCTGTTACCAACGACATTTCATTTTGTTACCTTTTAAATATGGGGGGATGGAAAATTATATATGTGGGCTGCCTATTCAAGTTGTATCACTACCACTCATTGTTTAATAAATTTTTGGACAAGTATCGACTTCGGTATAGCAATCGGGGCGTTTTAAACGATCGGATCGATCGATCGGAAAGGGACGAATTCGATTGGAGCGCGAATAAGCATTTTTCGGATTTTTTTCATGGCGCAGAATCGCCTCAGAGGCAATATCTATGAGGAAAAAATTTGTCCACATAATATAATCAATTTTATAAATATTCCCAAACGATTTTCTGATAATGTTAGTAATTAAAAATGAATTTTTCGTTGGCTAGTTAAATCTTAAATTCTCAGCATTTTTGATATACATCGATGACGATTTTCCATCGTTATTTAACGTTTCTCCGGAATTGTAAAAAAATTCAAGTTCTCTCAGTTGAAAAAATAATATTTTTTTTTCCGCGGAATATTGTGAAAAGGGTATATTCCTCCTGGTTTTGTCGTCAGGTAAAAAGAGTGAACGAGTCATTTGGAAAATCTGATATGTCGCAAACCAGGAACTCAACGGGGTTAATGGACTGAAAGGTTGGAACAATTTTTACGGGTTGGGAAAAGCGTGGGAGAAACACATGGTGCTGCAACGCTAAAAGGACTTTACTGGGTGTAAAACCAAAGTCCTGAGTAGCGGATGGATGGAATGTGGGTTAGGGTGAGGAAAAGTTGGAAGGATGTGGGACACCTAACTTGAGATTTGCCATCACTCTGAAAGGATTAGGGCATTAATTCAGAGATAAAAATTAGAACTTTATCAACTTTCCCAGATAAACGAGTAAATTATAAAAAATTTCGGTTAAAAAATTGGATATTTTTTACGATTGGAAATTTTTCCTAAATTTTCAACATGAATCAAAAATTTGGAGACCATTTTTTTTTCTATTGAAATTCATTTTAAACTCTCGTAATTGAAAATTCAGTTGAATTTATGACTGAAATTCTAATAAATTTTTCATAGCGCACTGGTTGATCGAATCACTGATTTTTTCTCTGATGAGCATAATTTTGGGCCTGTCTATAAATCGATATCGATCCAATCGAGTTATGAACTTTTCATCCGAGCATTGACATTTAATGGTAAAGTCGATTATTCAATTCCATCGAAATGCTACTGATTTCCTCTTTTATTGGTAATGTCAGGTTTTCATTGGAAGAATTTATGCCAATAGTTATTCCCGGATATATAACCACCGATATCATTCCATTAATGAAAAAAAACTCAACTGCTTGCCGATAAGGATACCGTATTGATTGTGCGGGATAAATTATTCATTTTTTCATTCATTCAATGGAAAACATTCTGCTGTCGGCCTGATTTATCACCGGCTCCTTAGTATTCGTTAGTGATTGATAAGTTGAGACATTGATTCCAACTGATAGCCGAAGATTTGAGTGAAATTACAAGGACCTTTCAATTATTCAACGATGGATTCCATTAAACATTCGTTACTCATTCTCGATACAAAAAAGCTATTCAAATAAACGATTCCAGGGAAACATCCATTTTCTACACAAGACGTGTCTTACCCTTGATATTTATTATCTTTTTATTATTTTTCGAATTTTCAAAAAGAAGGACAAGAAAAAATTAGTCAAATGAATGAATTAATTGGCTTATTGATTACTCAATTATTATAATTAAAGGAATTGTCATTCGCGTTGAATAATTCATGTAAATGAATTAATTTACATTAGTACTTTTAGTGTAGTGCTCATCACTGGGTGACAAAATGGATACGTAATTGCAAATTCAAATGAAAATGCAACGGCATTTTCCAGTCCACAATTGAATTCACTCGACAAACATTATTCTAGAAATCCATAAACTTCCGATCACGTGTTCTCATTATACCCATCATAATTACAATCGTAATATAGAGCGCAACTTCCTGAAAGTTCTGAGGTAACCACGTTTGTTAATTTCCTTGTTGTATTATCAGATTCCGTCCCCAGCGTATATGCAACGAGATTATTTCGAGTCTTCGAATAATTCAATCTGCCGTTTGTCAGGTGAAATCATTGTGATGAAATTATGATAAATTATTCTATTTTCAATCGGAGTCACTATTCGTTCACTGGAACATCCGCCCCAAAATGTCTGCACGTGATGTCAGAGTTCAGTAAATTCGGGTTATTCTTAAATCTCAAACCACTAATTGATCTTATTTTCAAATTTCTCATTTCCTGCAATTGAATTAATTAACCACTCAATCACACGACAATTACATAATAACGAATCAGGATTTCGCTCATTAGTTTTTCAATTATCCCAATAATTGATTCTCAAAGTACCGGATTGAGACCATTAATATCGAGCTTAAATAATGCATTCAGTTCCTCAAGTGTTTGCACCCCAAAATTGTCACGAATAACTCGCGTCGTTTATTGAAAATTAATTATCTTAACAAGATTGATTGAATAGTCGTGGTAAATGTGACAGAGTTGATACGTATTCACGTCTCATGTCGTAAATTATCGGTGGCCAATTAACGCCCAGCGGTATTTGAATATTTAGCTGTATTACGGTAATAGACATTGGAATGTACTGGCGGTGCATAAATCATTTGTTTAGTCGATGCGTATATCATGCTATCTGTGTCATTCACGGTTGTATCCTCATCGCTCACCATTTCCATTGACATGTGCCAGTACTTTAATGCCAAAAGGCAAAGTCGGGATGTATGACGATGGTATGAGCCGCAAAAGCTCGGGTTCTGTTCCCGCGGGCTCTGCTTATGGAATAGAGGCATGTACATTAAATTTACATGGAGATTGCGCTTCTCCGGGTATGATCATACTCATGATACTACTTACGTCAGAGTTGGGAAATTCTATGTATGAGAGAATTCATGGGGTTTTCGGTACTAAAAAATCTAAGGGCGAATTGCCCTGTTGAACCGCTTTATTAACAGATTCGACATGTTCATACACAACTCGATGTACAGTAATTACCTGACGAAAAATGTAATTACGTGATGAAAACGTACATTGAGAGGTGAAATATGTGGATTGCCATTTTTTATTTTTCTCCTTTCTCTATTGAAAATTAAATATTCAAAAGTTTATAATGATAGATTAAATTCAATGCTATTATCGAAGAAAATTGACTTTTTGATTGGCTTTATTGAAAAGTTGAATTTAAACTTTTTAACCTGGCATGTTTACTTGACCGAACGATAAACGTTTCTTAAGCATAACTATTGAATGGCGGGAACAATGACGGTGGAGAGAGGTGTATGTAGTTGACAGAAATCACATTGTTTTATTTATTACGTCGTTCAAAATTTGAAGGCAATTTACCCTGAGAAAAAATTCAATTTCAGCGAAAATAAAATTTGTGAGTGCATTTGTTTGGAGTTGAGTCAAGAATAGAACGGATACATCCATTGATAAAAAATTAATTAACCTAAGGAAATATATGGTTTCTGCGTTTAAGTCATTGAATTACTACCTCGCGAACTCTCAAAACGGAGTGCAAATTTTTCTGTTTTTTCTACTCTTAAAAAAATCATAAAATTGCAGAAAAAAACACACGAAAAATCAAATAGTGACAAAACGCAAAAACGTTATATTTTTTCACGTCAAACCCCTTATTAATTAACCAAAAATTCGAGATCAAAGTCCTTTCTCTTTTTTATATTAGTTCAGCAATGTTCCATCGTAATAATGTAAAAGTAATGTCATTTTGTACTGACAACTCCGAGTGAACGTCAGAGTCGCGCGTATATCCCACTCATCTTCATTTATTTATTGATTACCGATAACGAAGAGTAGCCACAACTAAATATTGTTTAGCAGTGTATAGTTCGCTTGGACGAGCTCTCCCACGTAAACGACCTTACAACGTGTGATCCACATTTATCTACCTACAAAATGACGTTAGGATAATGGAGTGTTGGCTAACACCTGTATTTAAAAATAAAATCTCGTTAAAAATAAGGGAAGAGGATAAAAATCTTTCCTTCAACAACACCTCAGCATCATAATTTATTACGGAAGTTCAATTTCACCGAGTTGAATACATTATCCAAACTGTCCGAAGAGTAATGTTAATTAAAAATTGATCCATCGCCCCTACCACTCACAATTTTTATTGTTCTGTCAACTCGAAAAATCTCCGATTTATTACTCTACATTACATTTTCATTGCATTTACTCTCCTAAAAATTTATTTCTAGAAAGAACAATAATTATTTTGTGGAGTCAATATACTCGGTCAAAATGAATTAATCAATTAATTAGCCGCGAGCAATTTTTTTTTCTCCACCGTAAAATTGGCTGCAACATAACCTGTAGAATTGCAAAAGATAACGTAATATTTATTGAATATTTTTTTTCGCGTGTGATAAAGTGGCGAATTGAAAAACAAAAAAAAAAACTGTCAAGTTAGTGGAATGCGGGGGTTGAACGGAGAGAAGCGTCTAGTGATCCCGAAGAAAAGTGTGAGGCGAGGGAAAAAAAGGAGAGGAAAAAAAGAAAAAGAAAGTGAGAGTAGAGAGAAAAGATAAAGCGTGGGGGTTGAGTAGAAAGCTATACCTCGAGAGATAGTGTACCGGGATAACGCTTGACTTACCAAACATGATTTATACCCCAATATAACTGGACAGCGATAAAATAAAGAGCCATCGAGACGATGTTCCCATTCTCGTTTTTTAAACTCTCTCTTTTGCTCTTTATTTTTTTTTTTTTTCGCCTCCCTTTTTCAGTTTGCCGTGCCGGAACCCACGATCCACCGGAAGTAATTCCGTTGCCGTAGTGGATGGAAAGAAGCGAATAGAACGGGCAATGGTCGAGAGTTGGCTGGGGGTTGGTAAAATAGGTTGAAGTGAGAGAACGAGAAAAAGCCTGAAATTAATATTCCCAGCACACAGTGGTGTGGAAGGGGGTGGGTTAAAACTCAAGGAGCTCAAATTGACGCGATGAAAAAGAAGGTTAAAGATTATATGTCGTACCCACACACCGGCTTTCACTCCCCGACTTTTTTTTTGAATTCACAAACTTTTTCCAAGTTTTCCCTGCAACTCCTCAGGGATATCTCCATTTTATTTCTTTTTTGCCCTTCGAAGAATGGAATCGGGCTGATGCACACGATCTCACCTCAAATTCATTATTCCCTTCTCATGCCCCGGGGGAACTTTTTGTTTCTCTTTTTTTTTTTTTCAACGTTTAACCCATTCTTTTTGCCCTCGACCTTTTTACCCTCGGAGGCTAATCGAGCGGATGATTTTAGGGCCGATTCTTTCCAAAAGTTTCCACGACTTGTCGCACTTGTTCCCTCTCATCCGCGTAAATTTTCTTCTCGTCGGACGTATGACGGGAGAATGCCGTCGTCCTAACGTATACTCCCAGAGCTCGTTGGGGGGAATGAGCGGGTGGTGGGTGGTAGGGGGTGATAGAGGGGTGGAAAAGGGAAAAGACAAAGAAGTTCATCGTGGCAAGTGATTGGTCGATTTGTCAGTTGGCAACTCATTTTGTGTTGACTGTCTCTCTTGTCTCTCAAGCGCATTCTGGGGGACTCTCTCGTTTCTCCATCTTCCTCGGGGTGGTTAATTGAAGTGAAAGGTACATTCACAAGCGCGAGGGCTTCTTCACCACATCGTTGAATCCTCCGTCGTTTGAAATCCCAGGGGTAGGGACGTAGATTGAACGAACTTATCGTAATGGACCCACCGAGAGACTGATCGGCTAACTTTCAAGATTCCCCACCTTAAACATCATTCCACCCTCAACTTCCATCCGGTAGACAGCACCTGGAGCAAAGTTTGTCTTCTCTTTCACCTTATAGTTCTGGGGTAAATTAGAGATGTAGTATCGATGATTTTCTATCGTTAATTTTCAATTTGCTGAGTGAAAATTACTCGTCGTCAATTTACCCCGTCCGCTTGTTTTATATCGGCATTCACCGGAATTATTGGTAGTCCTCTATTCTAATTGATCAATTAGCAGTGATGAGTTGAGAGAAGGGAGGATGTACTTAAATTATTTCTTTTATTTTGAGGTACTTTTAGGGAATAATTTATAATCACTGAGCGGCATTAATTTTTTTGACTAGAACTTCGGAGGGTTGATGGAGTTAATTTTTTATTCATCTTCTTCTTCATTTCTCGTGAATGTGAAACTAAAGATGAAGACTGGTGCACTTAAGGATGATACATCGTTGAATTTCCTAATGAATAATAATAAGCAGACGGTTTTCAGTGGTGCATTCTGACTGCAGTCAGACGGAGCCACGAAAAACTCCCGGGTGTGCAAGTGAATGCCTCAGGGGGAGATCTCCATCTCTCGGAAAAATAAAAAATAACCCCCGGAAGAGTTCATCCACCATTAAACTCCCAACAACACTATAAAAAACATTTCGACAGTCGACTGACATAGTAGTGTTGAATCCCCGTGAAAAGCGGTGAAAACCGTTGCACCATTTTTTTTAATGAATTTTCCGACCTCAATTCTGTTAATTTCCATCACTTTCTCACTTCACTGGTACTGCAGTTCATTTTGTCATTAAAAATGAAAATGAAAAATTTAGCGGAACAAATTTTGAGGATTCAATCGTGACTTGGAGACATTTTCGTCAAGTTAAATAATTTCCAAGTTATTTTTACCTCAGTATAATAAATAACGGATTTCTCTCGGATAATAACGGATAATCCTGAATTCTCGTTGAAACCTTAAATTTTCCACTCTCTTCTCTCCAAACGGCGTTCACCGCCATTTTTTCAAAAAATTATTACCCAACACTCAAGAAAATAATATTTCTCCACAACAATGTTGACTATTTGGAAAAGTAAAACGCGACAACTATTCAGAAATGAACCCTCGACTGAAATCGATCGGTGGTAGATCGGCTCTCGCACTTACCAATTTTTAACAATTTTTTCACTGTAATTGAAGCACCCGATGTTTGAGCCGAGTAATTGAGACATTTTTATGGCCTATTGTGTGTCACAATTTTGCCGGATCGATATTTTCATTCACTTGAAAAATCATAACTCGACCGGTCGTAAAATAAATTCTTCCTCTCGTTGGCGTGCCGTGACGGTTTAATTTTGTTTCACGAGGGGAGTAATCCTGAGGCGTAGGGGAGTAATCCACCAGTATTCCGGCTGAAAATTAAAGAAAAAAATGACGATGATTAGAGGATATTTGCAATTGTTTTGTGAAAATTTTTGGGAGAATCTGGTGGGTTTCTCTGTTTGTTTATCCAGCTCCACCGACCTCGAGGCGTCTCCGTAATATCAGAGTCTTACCCCGGCAAACTCGTATTTGTCCACCAAACAGCAATGACCGTACGTTAGCCGATTTCGGTGGTAACCCTTGGTAAACAGTGAAATTTCATTTCGTCGACCAACACTGCAACCCCGTTACCATCACCACTAGACTCAATTAACTGCTGTCGTAACTTCTCGGTTACAAATCGTCGGGACTCCGGTTCGTTCCACTCCACATATGCGTTAACCTTAAGCTCGTATTCCAATTTTATTACCCTAAATTATAGATGTGTCCTAACCAGGATTTAGGATTTCATTTGTTCAATTCAACCGCAATAAGAAAATTTACTTCACCTAGTTTGCACTGATGAATAATAATATTCTGGCAATCGGCATTTGTACTTCTTACAAATTTTCCTATGATATAAAAATATTCAACAAATTAACAGACACGTTTAGAATAATTCAATGCCACTTTGTTGTTAAAAATGTCGTAATAATATTATTTTCCAGTGACGAGCACTGAAAATCCGAATTACTCGCACCTCTAATTATACCGCGTCCCGCAAAAAGTAATTCAGTGAGGATGATGCTGGTCAGTTAATTTCAGTTAATTCCCCCCCGAATAACTTCATATAACGAAATGTTATTTTTCAGTCAGGGTGTTGGCAAACTTTTAACAAAATAACCCCACCATATCCTTGATAATCCACCCGAAACCCCGTGAAAACAAAAATCCCCATCATAATTCAGTTACTCACCGTGTGAAAATGAGGATCGTTACAGTTATCTCCGGAGGGCATTTCTGCCAGAAAATACCCTCGTACCGGCCACTCGTTAGCCGCTCGTTCATCCCTGAATAATGTATGAGAGGTGAAATTTCACAAGTGTCGAAATGAAATTCACCCCGAAGAAAGATACACGATATGGTTACAATGACGTTGAATTTCTCCACATTAAAATACCCAAGGCATTAACCATCAGCTCCGAGAATGAATTTATCAAAAATTCTACAAAAGCCCGGGCAATACTAAAATGGTACAAAAATATCGCAACAAATTTCTCATTGTCGCAGATCAAAGAAATAAAAATATTCAAACCCCTCGGACGATTTTTCCCATAAAGCCTCCATAAATGTCCATAATACCTGTGTATGCATTTCCCTTCCGGCATTTGCCTCGCTTTTCCCTGGTACATTGTCGTCGTCACGTACGCGTCGGCTTTTACCGTACACCCACGACAGCTCGTTAACCTAACGAATCCCCACACCCTCGTCTCCCCTTTTCATTTTCGATCCCCAAAGCTCCTTAAAACGAAATTCCATACTGCGCACGATAAACTACATAACGAACTGTAGCCATTAGTGAAAAACACTATAAGCTTTCATAACAGCGATACGCTGTTTGTAAATTGCTATTTCGAGTGAAAAATTTATTTTTTTTTATGGCAAAACAATTCAGCAATTCGTTATTTGTCAATTCAATTATTCAATTGACCCGTTTGAAAACGTAATATATTTATTTTTGTTGGAGTACCGATGAATATCGAAATGTTGTAATTCGACGAACCCATTCAATCCTATTCCGACAATCCTATTACCGTTAACGGAATTTTTTATCAGTGCATCTAACGGCATAAATGTAGATTAGAGATGTTTTAGATAAAGTTATATCGAGCACAGGGGGAATGTGGAATAAGCATTTGAACAGTACGTATTCACGGATTCCCTCCTAATGCCCTCTTTGGTACATACTGGATGGTGAGACTGACTGGAGGTTCATTTGCTCTTGATACCGAGGAGCATTGCAACCCTCTCTCGCAACTATCAACCCTGAAGTAGTGCCTCAATGATACTCCTGGGTTAGAATCGTTGTTCGTTAACGGACGTTTAAATCATTCGAAATCGCCACTTGAATTTAAGCTGATAGTTCCTGATGGTGCACTTGTCCCGGATTCAGGGATTTCATATTATGAAATATACGCTCTTTTAAAAATTATCCGTAATTCGTATCGAATACTTATCTCTGGGCACCGAAATATTCCATTGGTGGTTTTTTTTTTCTTTTTTTATATAAACATCATTCTTCCACAAATTTAACGAGATAACGGGAAATGCCCTTAACTGGCTCTTAATCGCCGAGCGTGTGCTACTAATCCCACTAACAAAATTATGGCTCCACAGTTGTTTTCGTTGTGTCATACTCCATTCAGCGTTTAGCTCTTTAAAACATCGGGTACACTGTTACCAGTAATGCCAGTTGCTTTTAAACGCAGTAAACCATAATGAATGCCCCACCGAATTCTGGGATTACCCGAAAAATAGAAACTACAATGAAAAAAATATCTGGAGAAGTCATTTAATTCTCATTTACGCGCACTTGAATAACTCCAAAAATTAAATGAACTGTCAAATCGTTGACAATGGATGGTAGTGGATGGAAGTACTAGTTACCGGTTTTACGCAATAATAGGAGAAATATTTCTCCCTGTAATTAACTCTTTCGGTTAAGGAGAAGTGCGATGAGGTGCTCGAATTAATTAACATGGTAAAAGCCAACTTCTCCGGTAAAGTTTGATTAAACGCAACCAATAAAGGTGAATTCATCAATTACAGTCAAGTACGTTACTCCACAGTTGTGGAAAGATGTGTTATGTGTTCTTCGTGTTGTGTGTGAATAACTTGTTTAGTTTTAATTATCATAGACGGTTTTGTTATTGTTCAAACTGGTGAAAAAGTTGGTGGAGATTCATGGAGATAATTCAACAAGACAGATGTTGAAGCTTCTTGGGAAAATATTGATGTTGGAGGAATAGTTCGAGCATTGATCAGGGCTCCTGTGATGAGAGACTCATTGGAATGTATATTTTGCAGTTTTCACGGTATAATGAGATGAAGTCTATCAAAATGTGAACAACTTACGCAGAAATTAGTCTTTCAATATTCAAGAGTTATTTTATTAGTTTGCATTATTCAATTTCAACTCCAGATATTTGATTCATTTATTTTTTTTTCGGGAATATAGATATATCTAACATTAAAAAAGTCTTTCTCTCTATGTGCTCCATACAGCATTCATAATTATATCATTTGTAATTAATCTTCAGAGGTGCCATAAAATGTCACAAATTTCATTTATCCGTGCCATATAATTAATTCATATTAGCATTATTTCCTGCTCTCCATTAATATAAGTTCATTAAGGCTCTATAATCCATCAAAAGACTTCAAAGCAATCTAATAAATGCTGAAAAAATGTATGAGACCTCTCAAATTTATTACGATTCACGTTGAGTGCATTCGTTAACGAGATGCCTCAGCCCGACTGATGATGCCTTCCAGCCTCGTCATCCCGACGTACAATTTGCAAAAAAAAAAAATAAAAAAGGGGGGGAAAACAAGGGAGCCACTGAATAAACTGCGTGTGTACCCTTGTTGATGGCTTGAATATCGAAGCACCGGTCCGTTGACGCATAAATAAAGAGAAGAGACTGCGAGATTGGATAACAAAAAGGGAAAAAAAGGAAAAAACCCGGGGGAAAAAAAAAGGCAACGAATTTAGCGAGCGGGAGATTTTTGTTTTTGCCATCTCACGTGATTTGAATTACGATAATGGCTGCATTCATTTCAATTCTGTACACGGTGAAATCACTATTAATTACGGGGTGAAATGACAGCGCTGATAACTTCATTCAAGCGCAGAGTGTGCCGGAATATGGGGATGGGGCCAATTGATAATAAAATAGCACGGGAAATAATGAAGGGGGAGACAAAAATATTATTGAAAGAGTCGCGACTCTTGCCTTTTATTAATTTGCCAACGAGATTGCAAAGGTAACACAAACAGGAAAAATCAATTTACATCGGTATTATTTTAATAACATCATCAAAAAAATTTTCAACTCAGCTATTTAATTGAATCAATGCAGATAGCAACAAATCTAGCATAAATAAAAATAATTTGCAAGTCAGTAATATTAAATTGAAAATTGAAAATTGAAATGCACGGAATTTCTCGTGTTATCGCGTTTTACCGCATGACTACAGAAATCATTGAGAGCCGATAAAAATTTATGGAACGCTATGGACCCGGGGATTTTTGTAAAAAATTTTTTTTCTCTTCTCTCCCCCCTCCGGAAAAATGTGTGATAAACGAGATTGGTTACTTATTGGCCGCAGAGCATTAAACCGGAACCGATGGTGTGGTTGAAAAACATTTGAGGGTATGGTGACAAAGAGCGGGAAAATTCAGGAGAGTGCAAGTGAGCCAGTGGCATCAAACAAATAGGATTGAAAAAAAAAACATATAGGGGTGGGTGGAAGGGTGGGACAGAGGGTTGGAGTTACAAAAAGAAAGGACGCATCTCTCAACCGCTTACGCTCGACTGCTCGGTATCGCTCCTTCACGCTAGATCGCCCACTGAAAATACGAGAGAACAGGGAAAATTTCCACCTATCCTCTACCCCACTTTCTATACGTCTCAGTGCAGTCATGTCGACCATTGCAGAAAACCTGCTGGCCACCTACGATCATACGTTTCGTCTCCTGGTGACGAAAAAAAAAAAAAGAATCCCCCGTGAAAAATATCGCGTCATATCTAAAACCGTTGGGCAGAATCGGAAATTTCCGGTTTCAATATCTTCAATATCTTCCCAATTTTTACGATTGGAAAATTTGATTACTGAATCGGAGAAAATCCACTCGTCATTCAGAGAAATAATCAAACATTGAACTTCTAATTTACTACCACTGCTTAATTTATTTATTTCTTATTTTTATTTATGAGAGATTCTGTCTGAGAAATTTCTGGTTAGGATAATAACTCCCACAATCATAATTCCCGGTTTAATTTTCAAAATAAACTGCACATTTCTCATAATTATCTCTTCGTAATTTCTTTCGTTCTGTAATAAAGGGAAAATTATGTAATTAGCCACTCGTTTTTTCTTCATTATTCTCCACCGAAAAGATCTTGTGACCTGTATGAAACAAGAGATCTCGGTACATCGATCCGTCCGTTCCTAATTGGTTCTTTCATTGTTTTCCCGGATTTCATTAGATCACTGCGATCAAATAACCAATGATCACACAGGCACGAGAGAATAATTATCCGTGTATAGTGATGCGTGTCGTACAAATGGTCTCAAATCGAATACCGATATCCCAGGGTTGATGGCAATGAGTTTTTCCTCATTTCCTCTTCTCTTTTTGATTCAAACGGCAAGTGAATGTGAACTATTCCCTCATGGCTTACGATGCAATTAGATTGAAATTGAATTTACAGTCAGGTGACCCCCAGTACTAGGAGGTAAAATCCTGGACCAGACAATATCAAAGTCACATTATCAGAAAGAGGAACGAGAAAATCTGAGACAGATGGTACATTTCTAGTGGCGTGTGAAAGAATAATGAAGAATTGAGTGCAACTAAGTGTTTATAAATTTCCCACTTTCTCATTTTTTTATTTAATTTTTCCTATTGATTGGCAATTATTCGTATAATTATTCATTACCGGTGGTCCTCAGAATTAATCTTCACAATTTATTTATACTATTTGCTATTCAACTGAAGTATATCGTATCGGGACATTCAATTCTGTACGTTGGGGTGTCTATGGGAAGTTGTATTTGAGGTTGAAAAGCGATCCGTTTAATATCAACTCGAAGTTTGTTAAGTCCACTAACCCCCGTGTATTGCTATCCACTTAAGACATTCGGAAAAGCATCGATTTCACGTGAAATTTACTCTACAGAGGTGGGTAAATACCGGAGCCCCTGGATGTACCAAATATTCCACCTCAATCGATTGTTCAAAATATATCATAACATCGACGATTAAATTGAACGATTAAATACTGTTGAAAGCATTTCACAAAAGTCAATTAATTGGGTCGACTGAATTTTTCCAACCCGCGGAGAAATTTCTATTTATTTATCATCATATATATATTATATATTTTTTTAATTCTTTTATCAATACCACCTCATCGTATTATTAATACGCTGTCTTTGGTTTTTTCAATGAACAATTGAATTTAAACTCCCGCGATGAAAAATTCAGATGGCGTTGGGTGGGAAGTTTCAAGAAATTTCTAACAGTAGCATATCTGACTTTTCCCACCGCATCCATTACTCAGTCCCCCGGTGATTACTAGTGGCAAAACTCATTGCCCCCTCATCCGCTCATAAACTCACTAGCTTCATTGACGCCGCAAATTCCACAAGTGAAAACGATAGGACCGCGACTCAAGTGAATATTCCCTGGAATCAATAATAACCACTAAAATCCATCAACCAAAAATCACCACCGGATGAAATTCCCGTCGTAATCCCATAAAAGGGGAAAATCCTCTTAAAAAAAAAAAAGGAAAAAAAAATCGTATCATCCCATTGATGTGTAGAAAAATTCTCTCACAATTTTATTATTAAAAAGCATAAAAAAAGGGAGAACTCCAGTCCTATGCAAACCCGGGATTATTCCATGTTCATAATGTTTTTACGATCCAACATTTTATATCCAAATACAGAACATTTATTTTAACATTATAAAAATTCATGATTCCGGGGAACTTTACGTTGAGTAAAAATCCGCGTTATCCGGATATTGAATGAACCCATTACAGTCATTACTGGGTGTAATAAAAATATTTTAATATCAAAGGGTGAGATGATACGGATGAGAAAAAAAACCATTTATTATTGGACTTCAATCAAAGTTTTTGCATCGTTGAGTTTTGATTATGCGACGGAAATACGTAATCGCAATGGATAAACGGATTTTCCTCTATTCGCAGGTGCAGCAATATTGCCATGAAAAATTTTAATGCCTGTACAAACTCACGGCAAATATCCCCTCAAAAAAATACCGATGATATAAAAAATTCTAGTTAAACATTCACTCCACAACTGCAAGGGGCAATCTTGATAATTATTTGCATTAATCCAGGGATCGTCAATATTTGAAAATAATTTGTAGAGACAATTAATTAAATAATAATACTTTTTAATGGATTAATTATACCGGGGATGAGGTAGGACTGGGGTAAATGGACTCTCGTAAATTTTCAGTGTCTGAATTTTGTTTTCCTTCTTTTGGTGAGAATATTAAGCTAGAGGGGAGTGTTCTTATCGTGGAGAAGCTCAGGTGTTTCTTGGATACTCCTCGAGCACGTAGACAGTGAAAACCAAGCCATAAATATTGAGTACACCTTTTGGTGCTTGTCCTCACGTCTTGCGATCACGATCTGAGTTACCCAATCTTGTAAAACACAGATCGTCAGAGAGCACGTAAGATAGACTCCCCTTCAGTCATTCCCTTTCGTTTCATTAGAATTTACAACAAAAAAATTCCATCCCCTGTTGAAATTCAACATCTCACATTTAATCCAATTAATTGAAAAATTTCACGACGAATTTTCATTATTATTCATATTATTCAGTTCCCTCCAGATAAAATGCTTCATAAAAATTTATCAATTAATTAACGATCAGTTTATCAGTAATCTTGATAAAAAAAATAATCACATGAGGCGGATTGTTAAAAACAGTTAAAAATTAAAAAATAACTATAACGAATGATAAATCAAGTAAAATAAAGAGATGGACCCCCTCGAATATTGATCCAAGAAATATAAGTCGTTTAATAAATTGAAAAAATTTTCATTCCACCAATCCCGAAAATCGAATATCAAACAATCAGTTAAATTCTGAAATCCATAAATTTTGCAATATTCTTTTAACCCTGAAATGACAAATACCCGATAAAAATCCAGCGTACATTCGAGGCATCCACTCCCTTGATTCTCGATATTCTTCTTTCATTCTATTTGTACATCTGAAAAAGGCAATACGCTTGACAAAGAGCCCTACTTTGTTATATTCATATATATCATCGGAATTCTATGGAAGTGCAATATCCAACTCTCTGTTTCCGTTGGTTCTCTGTAGTTGTGACTGTCCGTGGTTGAGTAATTTCCAATAAAAGCACCTAACCAACTGAGAATGCGATGTACAGAGTCACAGCGAATATCAGAGACGGAGCCAATTTCAATCGTTCGTCTTTTCCAATGCCACGAGTTAGCAACGCCAGCCCTTTTTTTTCCCATTCGCCGTGTCCCTTTTCTCTCCTCATCTCTTCCTTAACCTTAATGTTTTTCTTCCCCGCATTAATTCAATTTGCCCTTCTTTCCCTCTTTCCCCGAGGCAATTCCTTTCTTTCTCTTCCCCTTTTTTCGTTTTTTTTCCTCCGTTGGCTTTTTTTTCTTTTTTTTTCTTTCATCTTCCTTCAGGAATGGTAGCAGGCGTTTCTGTAGTCCCAACGCTCTCCTTAACCCGCCTGTGTGCTAGTGGTTTTACCTCGTCGCTTCACCCATTCTTTTGTTTTATCATTGAATTACGCTCACGACGGGCATTAACATTTTTTAGTTATTATTTAAATTTAAGGCAATTCGTAATGGTAGGGGAGGCAGTGGCACGTTCTCAGCGCTAAAGGACGAACGGCTTGATTTTTTTCTCGCGGTTATTTGTATTGAAATCTTTGTACGTCAGGATTTTTTTTTTATTCGGTTTTCCTCGTCAGAAATTTTTCTTTCAAATATTGAGATTTTTTCAGTTGGCGATGATTAGGGCTGCATGGAGCTTTCATTAATGATGGTGTCTTGTTAGTCCGGAATAATCGAACCTCGGTCCAAGAATTTAATTGAACCAAGGGGGTAACGCATCCGGGCATTATAATCTGCTTAACGATAATGCCGTAATAATCTGGGCTCCATGGAGAATATCGGAGATGCGGTAATTTCATTTTGATGGGTGAGCAAAAATTTTGTTGTGGGGAAAGGTTGATGGAGGGACACTGTCAGATTAAAATCCCTGAGTTCTTTAATCGAGTGGTTTTCAAACAAGTGGGGAAATCACTTGAGTGTATTTACGTGTCCCTTAAGTAATCGTGTAATTATCTCGGTAATCAAACCGATAGGGGGAAATTCGAGCAGTTGACCTACCGTTGGTGACGTGCTCAATTTTCTGATTAGTCATTGGGTTCTCGACTTTACCCGGAATTAATTGTAATAACAAGTCACCTAGGAATATAAAAATATATTTCCAAATATTATAGTGGATTGAATTTATTAATTTGTATTTTGTAAATCTACATGACGTGATGTCGTAATTTTTTCAGTATCAACTTCACTATTTCAAATCCTCAAAGTACGCATGATCGACGCGAGCCGAAGTCCTCCGAGATTATCCGAGAGTAAAAACGTGTGTAAATACCCGGTAACGCCGAGGCGTCCTAAACAATCTTATTTAAACCATCGACGAACTGTCAAGTCGACTTCACTATTCAAATCTAATCTCTGACGCTTCAACCGTGTTAAAATTTTGACGAATGTCGGTACTCCTCCTCCTCGCGTGACTAATTCGTTGTAGATCAAAAGATTGAAAAAAAAAGAAAAAAATGTATTATAATTACAAAGTGCGTGACCCCATAAACGCGCGAAAATTCATTGTTGCAGTAAAAATCATCGAGCAGAAACATTCCACTCGGTTAAAATTATCCCCCAATCGTATGCATATGTACCACCCATGTGCATAAGTATGCAGAATACCTATTAATGAGATATTTCACGAATTTTGTTATTAACAATCCAGCGAAAATCAATAGCTGGCATTCCAACTGGCTTTTTAGGTCAAAATAGTGGCATGATAACGAGTCCGGGGAAAGCCCACACACGACAAAAACCCTTGGCCACGAACATGACGCTGTTATTCCGTACCTATGGTTCATGTATGCGGGTGAAGTACAGTGGGATAGGCGCAAAACTGTAGACTCGAGATGGAAATAAGAGGAAGTGAGATGGAGAGCCGACTTGGGAGGGAAAGTACGACGGGTTTGCCACGGGCTCAGGGTGGTGTAAGGGTAGTTACCAACGAAAACTATGCTCGTATATCATCGTACTGGAGTTCACGGCTCGCCGGTGACTTAGTAGCGATTCGCCTCGTAAAACAACTCCGACGGCCGGAAGCCCACGAGATGTCGTAAGCACAGTTATCCCCTCCCTCTTCACCCCTTCACCCTTACTCCTTACCCCTTCCAACCCTGGACTCACACTTCTCACTTTTTCACATCCCAGACGTTTACTACCCCTTCACCAGAGACCACCCTTACGCACCTGTCCTATTCGGTCATGTTTCAGTATTTTTTTTTTTTTAACCAATGAAAAAACCAACACCACAAATTTTTCGGAATTTCTATCCGATCGGTTTCTTTCCTCGATATTCCCCCCGGGTTCTAGAATAATTTTCCGAATTAACATGCACCTGGATTTATATCGGCTCTACGAAGGTATGGATTAGTCCTCCGGCTCGTCCTTGTTCGCGTTTTTATTTATCTTTTTTTGAAATACTCGTTTTATTCATAATTTCTCAACACTCACCGTTCATTATTTTTTGTAGCTCAAGGTATAAGCGTCGAGAAGGGTATGAATAACGTATCGTGTCTCTCAGTGGCTCACGTAAAAACGTGGGCGTGTCATGCGAGCGTGCATACGTAGGTATTTGCCTATCTGAGCACTCAATCGACAACACCAAAGTTCGCGCACTTCAATTGACTCTCGTCGAACAAAAAACAGGGATAAAGTTGTACACGTCGGTGAAAAAAAGAAAGTGAAGCAACGTGGGAAGGGGAAAAAAAATAGGCGCGAGGGGGAAAAAAAAAATTGGCGCCAGGGGAAAAAATAAGAAAAGGGTAAAAGTAATAGTAGTAAAGCCTTGGACAAATTTAAAGCCAATCTTCACCATCCACTTGACTCTGTATAATTCGTAATCTCGGCTTGTTGGAGTCCGGTGGGATGAGGAGGTGAGGTTTAGTGAATCCGTGAATGTCAGGCGATAAATCCGACGATTAATACACGGCAAATTTGCGAGTACCAATCCTCTTTCCCTCGGCCAAGCACTTGACGAGGGTACGACGGATTTTGTGGTATGAGATATATAACTCCCACAAGTGTTACAGTCGACTGGACTCCACGTACAGTTATCACGACTATCGACCACTGGGGGTATCATCGATTTATTGCCCTAAGACTGATTATTGCGCAAATTCAATCGCACTAAGTCGCTAGTCGGGTATTTCTATAATTGTCCTATGTAACAATTTATCGTGGGTATAACTAATTTATGGCGTTATATCACACCGTGAAATATCGCGGTGAAAATTTATCTCGTCATTTTTATATCAACTTGATTTACTGGATTATTTATTGGCTGAAAAATTCAATGTTAACTCGTAAATTTTATGGGGTCGATAATAATACGATGGAGAAAATCTTGTTCGGCAAAATTTATCGTTGGCTTTTCTTCACTTTATAAAAATCTGTTTTATGGCGGTGGTAGGGGCAAGAGAAGTGCCCCGGTGATTCGAAAGTATTCCAATCAATCAATTAGTGCAATCATAACTCTCATTTTCACTGATGGAGAGCTCGCGGCTGTTAAAAGTGGATTGAAATTTCGATTGCAGTTTCATATAAACGATTTATAGTGTGCGTTTCAATTTAATTTTCATTAGAATTGTTTTTTAAATTTATTATTAATTTTGAAAACGGTGATCACTCTGAATCATATCCCAAATATGACAATTCATTATGTCTTTTTTTTTTCCTTGTGCTTGTGGTGGGTCGAAATGTTTTGCTGATATATTTCTCGGAAAAATCCATAAATCTCATCCCGTTAATTGGAGTTCTCACTTAACAGTATGTGCACACCATTCGCAACTAAATGATACCACCATTCAACCCAATCTCGACAGAGTTCTCCCCCTCGAATTCTCTCACCACTTAGAATAGGTAACCAGTTGTATTCTGCAGCTCGTTGTCATTGTCGTCGTGGGCCATCGCAAGTGTATATCGTGTCCCCCGGAAAACAATTACCAAGTTTCTATTGGCAATTTGAAACTGCGGAGGGCCGCGAGCATCTCTAGCAAAATATTGCTACACCAGGAACTCCAGGTATCAACACCTGGTTCTACCTCCAGTTGAATCATTCGTTCGAGAAATTCTCTCCCTCACCACTCACCTAATTATTATTTTAAGCTATCCCGTGTTCCATTCAATCTCCATCTGTGCAGCGTCAAGATTCATATTATATTATTACTTTACCGCCAGCCCTATTATTATTCTGTTTTCCGCTCATTTTTACACTATGAAAAAGTCCAAT
This sequence comes from Fopius arisanus, assembly GCF_000806365.1. NCBI lineage: Eukaryota > Metazoa > Arthropoda > Insecta > Hymenoptera > Braconidae > Fopius > Fopius arisanus. The sequence continues at coordinate 39,983 of NW_011887781.1, forward strand.
TAAAATTGCAACAATGAAAATTCAATATCCACGTAATCCGAATTTAAATGATATTTTGAGGAAGAATGAAAAATATCACTCTCTAAATATTTCCAATGAACATGGGAATTTAAATATAGAGAAGTGAAAAAAAGAACTGAAACTCATAAAAACCATTTTATCGTATTTTCCTTTACAAAAAAATTGGGGTAAATATAACGCAGGTTTATTCGTGATTTTATTCAAGAAATAAAGCGAAAATCCCACCCCCACATCAGGTAATCACCGATGAAAAGCCGCCGGATATTTCGGTAGTTAATTAGTGATGGACGAAATAGCGACACAATTTCAACCATAGGTACCTGCAATCGATAATCAACCCCATCACTGCCATGGAAAATGACGGAGTGGAGGATCATTCATCCTCTTTGTGCATCGGTTTAATACTGACTCACACTTCTTGTTATTAATGTGCACCATGCGTTTGATTGGAATGTACGTTTCGATCTCCTTTATCAGACTGCCAGTACCGTACATTCATTAATATTCATGAACCGCCAAATATCGCGTTAATGCCGGTAATTATTATGAGGCGTACCGTCGACTCTATCTTTTCATTTGATTGGTGAAATTACCCAAAAATCACTTGTCATTTTTTAAGACTTTTATTATACAGCAAAGTGACCGTCATTTATCTATAAATAATCCGGCAATTTATGGAATTAATTAATCATTAATAGTAATCATCAATTGTTGGTCGATTAAAATTATTAGTGGGTAATTTATTCAAGTTATTAATTCAAAAGAATTATTTGGTTAATTGACGGTCGAATAGAAAAATTTTCCTCGCAGTCATATTCAACTGACACCATCACAACTCTTGAAAATATTTCCTAGTTGTTATTCACACACTATAAAGTCTCGCCCTCTCGTTACACCTTTTATCACGTATTTTCTCTTTAATATCCCTTTTTATTTGTTCTCCGTCAGACGAAGAAATATAAAACACGTGACAACAACGTTGAGGACGTGGAATTTTAATGTGAATAATGGAATTGTATCCGAACGAAACTAGTTTGTATATCGCACTAAGGCGAATCCCATGATAATAATGCGAAAAATAGGACACCTGGGAGAAATTCCCCGTGACGATGATAAAAGTGAAATGAAGTGGAGACAAAGTTTCTCCATGACTCATGGAAAATCAAGTAAATTCGCATTCATAACTCTACTGTCCTATTTTCCGCCTGCACTGGAGCATTTTTTGTTTTCTCTTGTCCTTTTTTTTCTATCCACGTAGATTCGAAAAAAAAAAAATACTCGGCGCACGTACAAGTGATGCTGGACGTACGTTTTAACTTTTAGATTGTTGCGTGAGTGAAAATTTTTATGGGTTTCCACACGTGTATCGTGTAAAAAAATTTTTTTTATTGGATGTTCGAGGGATATGACAGGCAGATCGGCAGCTAGGCTTACCGGAAATTACTGATATTGTTCACGAATGTTTTTTTTTATTAGCGGTTTTTCATCAAATATTCAATGATTCATTGTGCTTTTTATTGTTGTGGATTTTCAAACAGAGTTAACAATCCGATTGTGGTTTCCCCTCGAATCATAGTACACTGGCATTTTTCCAAAATATTTCTTCATTTTCCTGGTTTTTTTTTTGACAAAATCCGTCGTTTACGATGAATTATTTTTCGAATGAATATTCTTTTCACCAGAAAATCTCGTTCGAACTGAACTTGTTCTAAATCATCACTAATTTTCCTGAATACCGGATAATTTCCGTGATCCAATATTTTTCTTGGCGCTAGATAGAGGAATAGAGTTTAACTAGAGTTTGAAATTTACGAAAAACGGATGCAGAGGAAATATATAAAGCCTGAACCAATAGTTATGTCCTCCGGGTGTAGATTTACTAAAATGACTTGTATCAAACTTCAGTGCAGCATCTCGGTACAGTTACACCGAGAAAGATGGAGATATTTGGTTGGATGGTATAGTCTTTCCCCTCGTTTCACTCCTTCACCTCCTTTTTCGTTCTCCTGGCTACTGATATCGAAACAAACTTCAAGTTCCATCGTACGCTTTCCGAACCGTCTACAACTTTCCACGGTTTGCACGAGCTACGCCTTCTTATCTTTCTTTACGAGATCTTCTTTCATGTTTCCTTTTTTCATCAATTTTTTCTTCTCATCTTATTACTTTACTATCGTCAAATTATTCTCTTCCATCATTCAAATTAATTCTCATTCTTATTCAACGAGGTACTGAGACCTCCGTACGATCATCCATTATCTTTTTTGCCCTAATACCACAGACAAATTTCATTCTATGAAATTACGAAACTAAAAATCGGTTGAAGTTGAAAAATACATCGATCATTATTTATCATGATGAATTTTTAATAAAATCGTCATTCGTGTATAAATAAATGAGGGAATAATGCGAAATATTAACTCCATGATAAACACGAGAAATTGAATAACTACATCGGATAATCTCGAGCCAGAATATAAGGTGGTAGTCGATTCGATTTATCTCGATATATGAAAGCCTGATATGTGCATCAACTTTTATACGACGGATAATCATAAAATATTTTTCCCATCGTCGCATTAAAAAAAAATATCATCCCCTTGTTTTCGAATTGCAAGTATGGATCACAGAAGTGGCGGACGAGTGGTGGAGGTGAAACTATGAGGGACACATGGCACAAACGGAAAAAAACATAGATGTATGAGAAAAAAGCATCACGAGGAAATGGCCAAGAGGATAAAAGATACGAAAGAACTGCACTGGGTACACGTACGGAATATACATCTACCTCTTTCTCTCTTTTTTTTTTTACAACACAAGCGGCAAAAGGCTCTAAATATTTACGTCCGAGAACGTTCCCTGAGTATTTTATTTATCCTCCAGCCGTGGGAAGTGGACGCGCTTCGTGCTTTAAACTACACACGATTTCTTTCCCCATTTTCAATGTCCCATTTTTTTTTTGTCCATCAGTAAAAGATAATCCGTCTTCAGTACGTAGGAATTTATTCCTCGTTTGATGAAAATCTTGGGGTACATATTGGAATTATGGTCGTTTTTTCCATTCGCTTTGTTAAAATAACAAATAGAAAAATTAACTCTATTGCTCACTGGTTGTGTATCGGATTATATTGCGAAGAGAATACAATTATTAATGATTCATTAACGAAATATCCTTCATTATATCCCGAAATTTCTCATTGTTTCGTCCGTTTCCAATATGTTAATTAACGTGATTGAAGTAACCTCAATGACTAGTACAATTTCGCTGATTTATCATTAATGAATTCAAAACTCGATCTGTGGATTTACTACGATGTAATAATATTTATTAAAAATCGAAATAGTTGATTAAAACTATTCGCGATTCTCGGCGATTGCTCCGCAGTTTGAGATATCATTTTATTCTAATTTATTTTTCATTCCTATGATGAGAGCATCGGGTATTGAATTTCGCTGTCATTTTACCCCCATCAATTTATTTATTCTCAGAAAATCCATTAATCCTCAGTTGGGCAGAAATCCTTCCCCCTCCTTGGTGAGGTTTCAAACTTGAAAATAAAAATATCGCCTACACCAGTGGAGAAACCCCGTGGGTCATCCGTGTGCAAGGGATGATACCCAACGGTTTATCGGACCTCACCGTCGGGTATAAGTCGGCCTCTGGGTTCACCGGGGTCAGCCATTCGGTTGTTGGCACTCAGCCAAGGACATTAATCCTTTCGGTAGTCCAGCGGCGTGTGCCCCATGTGTACATACGTACTCAAAAAAAAATTATGAAAAAAAAAACAGAGTGAAAAAAATTATTAATATTTTTAATAATTGAACCTTGACCCAAAATTTCCATAAATCCTTTAAAAACGATTTAATTCCATCGATATTCTTGAATTCTCCAACGATTTCTTTGAATTCTCCGCGAGAATAATTTAGTAAAGATAATTTATTAATTAATTAATTGGAAATGGTTCAATGGATTTTAATTTATTCATCCACCAGAGGAGACATACACATATTTTTGTGTTTATTATTTCAATTGTCTCTATTTGTTGGAGTGAACCTTTTTTGTAATTATTTAATGTGTCGTTATGTCGCGGGATGTTTTTCTTTCGTAATTTTAAAACTCCGTGGAAACTCCACGCGGGATTCGAATCAACTCTGTACTTTGCTAGTCTCTCATTCTGTTTGTTCACCGCTTTTAGATGTGAATTTCAGAGTTATCAATATTCCACTTCGGATCATATTTTCCGTCATTAATATTCATGGATGAGACTTCGGTCCTCTTCCGATTTGAAATCAACATATCCGAATGCTGAAGAGGCTTTCGGGCTCGATTAATTGAGTTGATCAAGTGATTTTTCTTTTTCAAGTTTCTCACTCCCCCACTTGTCAAACAATCTCTAAAAATATTAATTATCTCATTGAACTTGAAAAAAATCTCAAGAATTCATGAAGATTTCATAATGAATTGAAAAAAATATATTTATCACTCGGACTAGTATAATTGTTTAATTGACAATTCTCTGTCGGCAAACATGAAAAATAAAGAATGCCCTCAGTATTGAAAATAAATTCTAAAGAAATGGATAAATTGAAAGAACCGTTCGAATGGTTTCGCGTGAAGTTTCACAATAACGAATTCCTTTTCTAATGACGAAGAGTGAACTCAAACCTCATTATCCCGGATACCCTGATATTTTTATTTCCCATCATCCGACTTTCTTCCACCCCGTCAATTGTGACTTTCTTTATTTCCCCTTCCCTCAATTATTAGTTGAGATAGAGTTCGACTTCTCTCCCCGAACTTTTGTTATTCCCCAGGATTTTTCCACCAACTCCCACCCCATTATTACCCCAACATCCGTAATTACATGAAAAAATAATGCAACTGTACTCCTGAAGATTGCGAATAATAATAACAAAATCATGGTCTTTACGACTGCTACAGTCTCTAATAATAGTTGTATATTAAAAATAAATCCCCCGAACCAGCGGTTGTGGTCCATCACAGAGTAGAATTTCCATCTCAGTTTTATTCCTCTGTATTTCACAGTCTTCCTCGCTCTGTACATTTTTATGAGATGCGCTGCATTATGCAAGCTTCATAAGAACCGAGTTTATAAGACAGGAGTGGGTAAAATGGTTGGCTTCATAAATGGCGATTGTTCGCCGGACCGTAGAGGAAGTTAAAGCGAGACCAACCCAAGGAATGAATCATGTCGGAGTATATAGTAGACATTTTCCCGTTCTCATTTATACTTACGAGGAGATTTCACTTTTCAACTCAAACTGGGGGATGAGTGAGGGGATGGTTGGGGGATACGAACTACCGGAAGGAAAATCATTTTCATCCCAGGGTACTATCGAATTTCTCGCGTGCCGGAAAACCCTACGATCACCTCTACACTCTCTACTATAAAGCTTTCCGCTTTCAAAAGGCGTCCTGGTATTTCTCGTGCGGTTAAATTTTCGGTTGTTCGAATTACCCATATCTTAAATACGCCAACTTGCTCTTTTGGCTATGTGGGCTCTTTGATGTGGCAGGATCATTGTTCTGATTCTGGTGTTGAAACTTGTTCGAGTCCCCAATCGATCCTTGAAAATCATTTATTTTCGACATTTATCGACAATCCGTTGAATCCCTTGATGCCCCCATTAAAAATTTGAAAAACAACAATATCCCGTAATTTTCCTCCAAAAACAAGTAAATGACAACGATTTATTCAGCCATTACTCAGAATCCAAGAGAATAGTTTCAAAGGAGAGATGAATAATTTTTTTTCCTTCATCATTCATCCCTTCCATAACATTATCCTCGAGTATCCTATACGTGTCAGCTGTTGTCGGGATTTAATAATAAACTAAAGCGCAAAGTTAGAGGTAATTAAATTCATGCACACATCCTCTGTGCAGTTGGCGAGGAAAAAAGTTGAAAAAAATTCGTGTAAAAAAAGAGACAGAGTCAGCGAGAAAGGGTTTGATAAAGAAAAGGGGATGAAAGGGGAAAAAGGGGGAGGAAAATAGCTGAAGGAAAAAGTGTGCACAGCCGGTGTGCGGATTTTATTTCTCTGAACGAATTGAGAGGGCCGGGGAGGAAAATATATATATGTTAAAGGGGGTGGAAAAATTCCAGGAGAAAGAAAACCAAAGGGGGCAGAGGGTCCTTTCACCACCAACTCCACAATAGTTGGCCCCCTATTCGTTTCACTCTCATTCCCTCAGTATTTAATTCACTCTCTCTCACAATGGCTAGTCCTCAGCTCAAGGAATGAGTTTTTCCCTTCGTTTACCATCCACAAGAGGAACTCACCATTTTGAATTCTATTCTACTTTTTGCCTCTTGCCACTCCATAAAATTATTTCACTGTGACTAGACGAGTTTTCTATCTCTATTACCAACTTTTTTCACCTTTCTCAAACTCCTCATCAAATTTTTAATGAAATTTCACGCAAAAACGTTTTTACGGTTTTTTTTACTCACTGCAATTGCAGCTGCGGGTAAATAAAAAAACCATTATTCAGATTAATTATGGTGAAGTTAATTAATAGAGTGAATTGGGTATTTAATTCGAAAAATTCAAGTCTCTGGAATTTTTTTTTACGGTGGAGAAGTAATTGCGTAAATAAATCCAATTGTTAAAAATTATCTATCGATATCAATTCTATTATTACGATTACTGGGATGAGTGCGAATTAAAATAAATTATCAATTGGTAGAATAGTGAAATCTCGTGAAATTTCAAATCATTAATTCACACTGAGATATTTTCTCCACCTGCCAATTCATTAGCGACAACAATCATTCAAACTGTTCCTAATTACAATTACCCATTTGGCCTGCACCTGTCATTATTCCTATAAATGAAGATAAATTAACATAAACATCAGACACAACGTCCGAGTGCGACTCCCTTTACTATTTCGACATCCATAAGGCGCGTAATAAAATAGAGGGCCGTGGACTCGCCGACATAAAACGCTAAACCCACCGAAAAAAAAAAATCCCCCGGGAATTAGCAACCGAGATCTGGCCTGTGACTCAGCTGGTCTAAAAATACGCCCACCCACAGGATAAAAAAAATATATTCAAAAAAAAAAGGCGAGGGTAAAAAAAAATCAGTGCCAGCACCGCAGCATTATTGTCCCAAGAGCAAAATAATCCTTGGTCCCCAAAGCCCATTGCGAATCAAGTCCAGTCAACGGGCTATTTTTATTTTTATTTTCTTTTTTTTTTACTCTCATTTTTTTTTTTATCCGAGTCTCATTCACTCACTCTGCGTTCATCCGCGTAATTAGTATGCATTGCTATGCAAATGGATTGACATTTAATGGAGCTCCCCTACTCGCTGTATAGTCAAACGAACGAGGGGGCGAACGAAGTCCCGGATAAATTTTCAGTGGAACAAAAAAATACTCTCGTTAAATCGTTACATCCTGTCACGGTACACTCTATCCCAAACTGTCGACAGATTCATGGAACTGAAAAAAATGCACGATGTATGAGCTTGTTTGTTACGTTCTTTTTTTTCCGAGGACACCAATTAGTAACTCCATAACGGAACGTATCATTACGTGTTTATGTTATGTTTTTCCAAAATCCTGGAAACATGAGTATTCAGTGATAAAAATAGAGAATTTATTAATGGAATTTCGGCAAACGAAAAAAAAGGTCATGCTTAAACTAATCCTCAAAAGGGATGATCAATTAATTAGCTGTGTACCTGAAACGATAAATATTTTTTTGTCTCCGTTTTATTTGAGGGATTATCATCGAATTTTTTATGGAGCTGATTTATAACGCATTTAGTATGCGGTATTTTTCATCGTGTTATAAATAGCGAGTGATCTATCACACACGTTCAAACTCCGATAACTCAACCATGGAAAAATATAGAATAAATTGTAGTACATAACGATGAAGATCAATCGATCATGATTTTGAGGAATTTCTCGAGGTCTGACCGTCATCAGGATTTACCCCTTCCTCATAAAAAAAATCAATCCAATCACATCGACTTGATCCAGACCCAATCACACCTATCAACTCTCAAAAGAGCCCCAATAAATAGAAAGCAAAACTCACCTGAATAAAATGAACAACAATTGAATATACAAACCTCGCAGCGATCCCGAATCAATGAGATCCTCAACAAAACCCCGGCAAGTTGATTCCCAAAATGAATGGAGCTCTTCACCGTAGAATGAAATTCCAAACAGCATTCTGAGAAAATCCAGGACGGTCCCTTAGATCTCCGTGAGATTGAATAAAACGCTGAGTCTACAAACAAAATCAATTTACCACTCGAGACCAGAAAGCCCAGTGGTGTAATAAAAAAAAAACAACTAAAACAACATGAATTTTTAACAATGAAATTGTTTATTGTCTATGTACAAACATCGAAGCAGCATCATCAAGTACCGAGGATGCTTCGTGGATTGTTCGATGAGAGTCATCATGTCGGGAGTCTCATTCATTCATTCGCGGTTATCATTGATATCAAGTTAAATATCATAGAAATAATTCTCTGTTTATTATATACAACTCTCCTGAACCCTCAGACTTCTCGTGTATATGTCGTGACTGCGATGAACTGACAGAGTACTAGGACGAATTGGACTTGTGGCATCTGGTCTTTCAACGTAGCCATTTGGATAGATCCAGGTGTCCTTTCCATGGAGAACAGAAGCTGGTGATGGATAATCACCCTCTACCTCGGTAAAATCTTTCGCGCGCTCAGGTTTTGCTGAGAAATTACCGAGTTTACTCGGTATCACGTCAGGATTGTCCTCGTTGCTGTCGATTATCGGTGACTCTCGGGGATCCTTGAATCTCGCTGTTGGCTTGACTTCCTTCACAAAATCGTGGGACTTCTCCATTGTCGACGAATTACCATCGTCCTCCTTATCATCGCAGTGTACTACGTGCATTTGGCTTTTTATGGGACGAGTTGCGTTGTTTCGACGGTAAAGGGTCACTGTAACACCCACCACTAGGATGCACACTGCTGTTATACCACCTGCAAAACACGCGATCAGGAGACTGTAGTCCGAGTCTTTGTCCGTTGAACCTCGACCTGAGAGATGGAGAGAACAGGACGATTGTTAGTTGGATATTTGGAGTGATCATTAATCAACCGGACGTGCTACCAACTAATCGCGGTGTGACTTGTGCCTAATTATTAATTAGCTAATAATTAATTACCTAACCGAGACGACGCGACATCAACCGAATTCTTCAGTATTTGGAAGCCAAGAAAGTCAAAATATTCACAAATTCGTGTCCACTGTCTCGACAACCCCAAAATCTGAAGACTCCCCAATTCTATATTAAACAAATCTCATCTAGTCGATTACCCTCGTAAAAATCCTCCCCAAAACTCGTCATCCCCCCACCGTAAAGTTGATTGTTAAATGATAATCTACCCCACGACAACACTCCAAATAAAAATCCCTCCCCAAACACGAAAAAATTCCATCAACTCTGATCACGCCCCAGCAATAACTCGCCATAATCCCCATTACCTCCTAAACACCCTCATCCTACCAGAAGGAATCATCCCCTTACAGGAGTCAGATGTCAAGCGTCACATCCAGATAAAACTCAGCCCCAACCCGAGGGAAACTCGATGGCAAAGCCTAGTGAGGTAATATCTCCAATTTCTCCACTGATCTAAAGAACAGCCCCTCACTAAACTGGACAACATCTCCGAGATATCAGTTCCTTTCGCTTTCACCCCCAGTATATCTTCGAAACAAGGGAGAGAACGTGGCGCACGTCCAACTGAAATTGGCACTGTACCCAGATCGCTGGAAAAACCGAGAGTCATCCCTGATATCTCGTAATACTTCATGTTCTCTATCAATTGTACACCGGGACATTGACTGAACAATTATCAATCCATTATTAATTCGGTTCAACCAATTTTTTATCTTTATTAAATAAACATTGCAGAGTATATCTGCACTCAATGCAGCACAATTTCCTTCAGCTGCAGGAGCACAACATAATAGTTACCGAATCCTGATTAATGGAATACATCATCAGTTCATATCGACAGATCAAGATCATCATCTATAGCAATTCCCCTTCCCCTCACCTGTCGCACCACCGATTACACTAAATCAAATTATTAATTTAACCAGAAAACCCTAATTTTAATGTAAATCCACGAAAAATAATGGATTTATCGATGGGCTTTGACTTTACGGTTTTTCATCGATCGAATTATCATTGTTAATTATTAATTCTCCGTGAATAAATGATTGTTTACGTTGAGTAATGATTAACAATCATTAGTGGGCCGGTGGTTTAAATAGAGAATAAATTTTGATAGCAGGTAGTGAAAAAACAAATCTATTTCGCTCTTCCGGATTTTTACCCTCTTTTCTGGTGAGGGGGTGAATTACACCCCGAGGTTTTGCTCAATGTTAAACGAGAGATGGCAACGGGAGATAAGCAATGTCGATGGCATCCGTCGTTTGAGGAGGGGAATCCCCTATCTCTGTATATTCACACACGTTCAAGTCGTAAGGGATACGATTGTTCCTTGAAATATACAGCCCCTCCAACGACCTGTATGAATAATAGATGGCAGCGGGAATTAAAGGCGATAAACGAACTTACGAGTTTGGGACATCTCTCTATTTCCATGGGAATATCTTGAGGATGAATGAGAAAATTTTATAGAATTTTCACTCACAGCGCATAAACGCCAAAGGATCAAACGAAGGCAGTGGAAAAGACGCGTAATTGGAGGACAGGCCAGCTCTACATCATTAGTTCAGGGTAATTAATTATAATTAATGAATGGAAATCTTCTGGACTCGGTTCAACGGTCTGACCTCGAATTTCTGAGTTTTCTCATTGTTTTAAGGATTTTTTGGATTCATTTTTCGATTATTCATTTTCAATGATTTTTAATTGCGATTTTATTTGCCATTTGCTGATTGACAAATTTTAATTACGGGGGGTAATTATTCCCGGAACTTGAACTGACAAAAATTCATCGGAATTTTCAATAATCCGAGATTTAATTTAATTTTAATTAAAAACGCGCACTGAATTTTTTATCCATATTAAAAATTTTTTTAATTGGGTCTTATCAGAAAATTCTCGATTTTCAGAATCGGAAATTCTTGTCATTTAATTTAATTTCCCGTCGTTACGTATGAATGGTACATAAAAATTGTTTGGGTATTGCTTTTGAAAAATTTGTTTGGAGGAAAAGACTTACCAGTCGCGTACATGGCCACTCCCTTGAGGGTAATGGAGGATAGAACAACTGGTTCACTCTTGCCTTTGGCATTGACTGCGTAGACGAGTAGTTTGTAGTTTCGTCCGGGTTCTAGGCCCACCACTTCGAAAATGGGGCCCTGATGGCGCTGGCCAGGAAGGCGTTCGGTGCGGTTGAAGTGGATTGTGTTGATGTGGTAAGCATTTTCCTCGCTCCAAACTTCAAGCTCGAAACTTGTGAGGGGTAGGCCACCATCAAAACCTTCTGTGCAGCGCACTATCAGCCATTCCGCATCGGTGGATTCCTGGGGCTTTGATTCCTCGTGGTCTAGTTATCCGGAGGAAATAAACATTTTTTTTTTTTCACCATTTCACTTCTTTCATCTCAACGTCAACGAATTATTCAATAGCCAACATAGCATTTTTTCTTCATATTTTGAGATTAAAAATGATTAAACTCAATTAGAGCGTCCATACACTCTCTCATGCGTTGATTTTCTTTTTTAATTTTGACTTTATGTCAAAAAAGATGAAAAAATGAATTTACTGCACATTAAGTCGCTCGTAAAAAGAATGAACCGTGAATGAGGAATACACGATCGATCATAAATATGAATAGGAAATTAAAGAATAATTAATCGTTGATAAAAAACGATTTTTTGATTCATCCAATTTTTCGAGAATATCTCGGAAACTAATAGAGATTGAAAAAATTTCGTCAAAATATTTTTTGTCGAGGTAATCAAGAGCTACGTAAAAGGTTATTACTAAAATTTTTCTACCTCCCTTATTCTCCGAGATATCGTGAAAAAATCGAGATCGTTTCAGTATTGCATTGAAAAATTCTAGTGTCTTCACTTTTTGTGAATCAATTGAATATAAAAAAAATTGCAGAACCTTTCCAATTGAAAATTCATTAACATTTGAGGTTGCTTCTTTTTTTTATGTAAATAAAAATGAGACTCACTCGTGCGATAGCCATAGGGTCCAGTAGATTGTGCGGTTGAGCAATTCTGCAGGGGATAGGGTCTTCCAGCCTGGATTATCTGGAAGAGACAGGGGGTTTTTTGCTTTCCCCTAGAATTCTCCGCCCAACAGGAAACCATACCATATTCACGGTCATCATTGAGGGTGTATTTAACTCGTTCTCCGTGCCATTGATTCGTAATACGCGAGGGTTTGCTGGGACCATAACGATCCCCGGGCACCGATAACTCCCCGGAATTATTAAACGACCAGTAAAACATCGTCGGTGGAGGCTTTGCTTGTACCCCACACACCAAAGTTATTGTTTCTGGCTTGAGGGCACCAACGACCTGAATAGCAGCCCCATCTTTGCAAATTGGAGCATCTGCACAGCGAATTGTTTCCAATTTTCATTAACAAATACTAAAAAATAATTCCCCAATTCGCAAATTCATCACAAACTGAATTTATACAAAATTATATAAATGAAATAACCATTTTATAATTTTGATGGAATTCGAACGGAATTTAATGTTCATTTCATAAAGATTTGAAGAACACAAAAAAATCAGTTTTTTGAAAATTGAAATTAATTATAAAAATCTGAAGCTGTCACGAGAAAAAACAAATCAGACCAGAATTTTCATTCCATCGAGGATAGAAGTGTTGAATTAAATTCCAGCATTATGCTGTACTCACACATAACTTCCAGCATGACAGGTCGACTGGTGGAAGATCCCTCAGCATTGACAGCGGTGCAGGCGTATTCCCCAGCTGAGGCACGGTTAACACTCTGAAGAACCAGTGATTTACCACCAGGAAGTATAATACCAGCGCTGACATTCTGATGCAGCTCTCTACCATCCTTGAACCATCCGAGCTTGTATGCCTCCGGGTTGGCCTTAACGTCACAGTCAAAATACAAGTCGTCACCTTCGCTTATGTCATTCGCACGTAAACCAGAGCCAAGTGTAATGGTAACAACTGGTACATCTAGAGATTAATCATCCACCTTTTAGTTCACGATATAAATCCCCACATTTGTCTCAATCTTACAATGAACGACGAGCTTCCATTTATCCTCCAGTGCACCGTCCGGTACATCCAGGTTCTCAGCTCGACAGGTTAAAAATTTTCCATCGTCCTCAATCGTTGCTACGTAACTCAGGATACTCCTCGTCACGTTTCCAGTGTCCGTGAACTGGCAATCAATAAATCCATTGGATAAATCACGAGGTGATTACTGTACCCTACACGATCGATTCCATTTTCATCTTCAAACGAGCCTCAGAGATAGAGAAATATAAGAGAAAAGAGGAAAAGTAGAACGAGAAACATTCGATAAATAGTACATGGAGGCCTCAATCTATTTAATAAATAATTCAAAGAGAAATAGTGAATGGAATTTGTGAGATATTCACAAGATAGAACATCTTCCAAGTGGTGTTCACCAGGTACTTTCGCACATCCAGCTCCACCCTTGATATCACTGAAAATCGATTAATCGATTGACGAGACGAGAGGAGGGCATGAGAATGACAGTTTGATGGGAGTTGTTCTTTCAAATGAAAAAAAGTGAGAAAGAAAGAGAAATAACTCACTTGTTTAGCCATATGCTTGACCTGGTGCGAGCCTTTCCACCAGGTGATTATTGCTACGGGCTTCGAACCCGAAGTCACGCACTCAATCTCGTACGTCTGCTGAAGAGCCAATAGGTGATTCTGCTTATTCGTGATATTTACCACCAGAGGTTTTACTGCAGAAAAAAAAAAATATTTTCACACTTGATTGAATTCCTCTCTTTATTTGGTCTTATTGATTTTTTCTTCCCAATCGATTCTCTCGCTCGTCCAATTTTTAATAGATGAATTTTCAATTTGTGATGCAATTTATCATACGTACAATTGGCATTCAGATGCAGATCAGTGATGCTGGCGCTGATGAGATCTGTATTCGAGGCTCTGCAGGATATTTTACTGGTGGCGTATTCCCTCGGGAGTCTCGTGATGACGCGTTCGTTGACTGTCACCTCATCGGTGACGTGGTCGTAGGTGTCATCCAATTTTTTATCACCCAAGTACCAGATCACTCTCGGAGGTGGTGATCCTCCGGTTACTTCGCAGATGAGAGTGAGAGGGCCGTCCTCGTAGAGAACTGGTGATTGCTTTGATTGACGCCGATCTGGACCGATGTATATCACAGGTTTTCCCGGTGGTACTGAATATTTCAAAGCAGTTAAAAGCAATGATAATTTTTATCAACGACACCAGAGAATATTCATCCGTATTGATTACTGCTCTTACCGATAACAGTAAAATTAACTTTTTGGCTCTTCGTGGGACTGTTTCTGAAATCAACTCTGCACCTGTAGACACCAGCATCGGTGTCCTGTACGAGTTCAATCTCTAATTGAGCGAATTCTCGATTTATCCTCAATACAGCTCGGCCACCGAAGGCCTTGGGATCAGACCATCTCGGTGCATCATCATCGAGACCACTTTTTCGTGCATCAACACTGAAGATTGGTTGCTTACTGGTGAACTCACGGTACCAGAGAATCATCACCACTGAATCATTCCTCTGGGGGGGAACTATATCACAGGGCAGTCGTCCCTTGTAACCCGAGACTGCTGACACGGTTTCCATAGGTACTGCAAATTGAATTCATTCATTCAGTGGTACACCTTTCCCTTGATTAAAGTAGAATCATAAATTTATTCAATTTTATTACACGGATTAATTGATTGATTGATTTATCATATTTTTCGGACACGACAAAATGGAAAATGTCAGTTCATTCCACGTCCCTATTTCAATCATTCCGACAGCCTCTTCTCCACACCAATTAATTATTAATTAATTACGCGTTCACCTAGAGCGTGAGGTCAACTCACTCAATTAACTTTCACGTTAACGACAAATTTTGTCGCCTTCCCTGTTCACAATTTCACACAAAAATCGGAGTGAGACGGATATTAAAAAAAAAAGACTCCCTTGTAATACTGTGTAATATCAGAGATCCTGGGTATATTCGTACCCTGGAAGGGATATATACCCAGGAGGCACCGGGAGTCTTCCGCCCACTCCACTCCGGATTTTCCTGCTCGCACCGCAAAATTTTAACTCCTTTATCCCTCCCCTTCATTTTTTTTTTCTCAACCCCTCATTTCTCCCTTCCTCCTTTGTTCACCCAGTTTCCGAAACCTAGTATTCAAGAGCGGAGTTACTGCAAATTGGCCGTAGCCTGGTCAGCTCCACAAAGTACAGTAACACGACAGCAAAAATCATAGCACTAACTCCCCAAATCGTTGCAATTCCCCACGGGCATTTTTCAGGGTAAAAAAAAAAATCACCGAACACAGGAAATAGTCGAACAATCATGCAATAGTGCCAATTAATCCTGGTCATCGATTTATGTCCAGTCGGTGATTTTTATTGGCCTCTCAACGCTCCATTTTACCTATCAATCTCAACAAATGTATTCCCCATTGCTGAAGTACTGCGCAAACGTAGATATAAATTCAAGTATTACATGCCAATTATTTTGCCAATATTTAAAAAACGAGTGCTTTTCGACCGGTAAACATTAAAAAATCACTCCATCGGTGAATTTCTGGGACTGGGATAAATCAGAATCACACGAAAACCAGAACTGATGCATCTTGTGGAGTCAGTCATTACTTTCATTTTTTATTTTCACCCAGAATGTACGAACAACTGAAAAACAACGAGTATTGCTGAAACATTTGAAAACGATCGTATGCACCGGTATTTATCATTCCTTTTTGCCGCGTTATCTGCGCGAGAAAAAAAAAATGCTTCCTGCTAGATTCGCGCCAATTAATCCCCGCCATCGATTTCCGTCAATTCGCTGATTTTTATTGGCCTCTCAATGCTCCACTCTGCCCATCAATCTCATCCAATACTTTCTACACTCCTTCAATTCCCATTCCCTCCACCAACGCACAACGATCGCTCAGTCGTATCATTCTATACTCAATAAACTGTGAATTGCCACCCTATACTGACTCACACCCTTTCAATCCCTAAACACCATCAAAGGACATTAATCAAGAGAGCGATCTTCCAATTTCCGGTGGTGCCACTTGCAAAAACACTTTTTCAATCGGAATAAGGCGAGAAAATTGAACGAATAAAAATCGTCAAGGTGTTGGCCGTCAACTCCAAGGCGGAATCCTGATCTATAACAACTGGTCGATCGATATCGATACCGATCAGATTTTTCCCTCAAGGCTGTTTCAGTCTCACCCGTGATACTTGGCTTTCTTATCCTTTCATGGCATTCTCATTCGGCTTATCGATACTGTAAATAACTCCGTGTGTATTGGACTCTGGGGAGAATACCTGAGTGGGGACTAACGTGCACCTATCGTTTATAGATAGCAACTATCATTTTCAACATTCTCATAGTCGCAAAAAATTTATCCACTGAAATTTCATGAGGATAATCCTGAGTATTGACTTAATTTATTTTATTCTATAATCGCTTTTTTTTCGGGCAACTTTCGTTGGAATTTGTTGGCATTTTTTTTATCAGTCATTAGGGGGTGATTATGGATGAGGGGTAATCAATATCGATGGGGAATTGGAGTACCTGTTTAGAAATGGATTGTTGAATGGTGAAAGAGGAACGTTGACAGTCAGAACGACAGGATTATCTCCAATGCTGAATTCGGGGTTGGGGTGAGAGTGTTTTACGGATTTACAGCAGTAAATACAGGGATTGGGGAAACATATTTTTGGGGCTGTGCATAAGCAGAAAATTATGAATTTTCACCAAAAATAAATCGCCATGCCTGAACAGTGGAAAAAAAATGGCAAATTACTCCGTAAATAATCCCACTCATTCCATTTTTCTCGTGTCCCACTCCACTAAGTTTTCGGGAGATACCTCTGACTCTAGGAGAGCCACAGAAATTCTTGTAGGAACAATTTTTTAGCTCTTCTTCCACTCTACGAAAAAGGTCATGGCAATAATTGCGGTATCCTTCGTGGATTTCGAGAAATTCGTCGAAAATCGAGTGAAAATCGATTGACGACTCTTTCGCCACAATTTTTTGGGCTATTTTATTTTTTAGTTGAATATTCCACCGAGTTCTCTCCAGGGGGTAATACGCAATAAAAAATATTTGCTTATTTTATCATTCAGTTATTGACCGAGGCTCCCTCCTATTTATATTTACCCAAAAATGTACACATGACTCGTCGCCCATATTTTTGTTTGATATTTATCCAACCATCGATTTGAGTATCTCGTTTTGCATGTCACGATAATGACTCATATACCGGGCAATTATTCATGACATATATATCGCGTTGGTACTATCGTTACTTCTTCGAGCGAATGTTTGACAATGGCAAACACATTTGCCTGATTATAACGCAGGACGAACTGTTGTCATTGTTACTGTCATTTTGGGGTCAAGAAGTGAGAATTATTCGTCAACTCGATCAATCAAATTCTCTTATCATTCATTCATCATGCTCATCCGATAATGTACGACATCTAGAACTGAAGAATTCTATTTAATAATCACCTAAATCATCCCCCGAGTACGAAATATTCCATTTGGATAAGTGAACTAGGTATAATAATATTTCTCCACTGTGGAATATCATCTCAACTCTAATCACACCGTAAACAGTATTAAAGTCCCAATTTTGTTTCTCCGAATTGAAATTAAAAAATGTACCTCACGTTCCCCATTCTCGACTCGTACTCTCTTTACTGCAAATTGTCTGGATTTTCCGCATGATTTCCACGAAAATTCCCTCTCTATTTTCTTCTACAATATTCATGGGATGGATTTTGTGTGCATCACGCGAAAAATTCGGGGAGAATTCGAGAAAAAAATTCAAATACTCCAATTTCTCGTCTCAATTGTCTCAATTGTCTCAATTCTTTGGATATCAATATATAAATGAATACGAAGAAAATCCAAAATGACAGAGAAAAAAGAAGAAGTAATTTTGTCATAATTATTCCCTAAAAATGGCGAGTAATTCTCTATTTCCTTTCACGACCATCCAACCCCAGGGTTGCTGATGCATATCTGAAACTGCCCCAAAATATTTGCCACCGAATACCTATTTAAACTCTCCAAACACCACTAAACGAAAGAAAAAACGTCGGAAATAATAATAACGACAATTTTTTTCTATTCCACTGACTGAAGCAACATGCAAACACCCAAAACAATTATTCTGCCGACTGCAACAATTCTCAGCACGCTCGACGTTAATTGCGTCAACAAAGAGTTCTCACGTGAGTTCAAAAATTTTATTTCAATTTTTTTCAACCAACTCCCAAGTCAATTTAACAATCCAGAGCGAACTAATTTACAGTAGGTACATGAAAAAAAAAAAGAGGGGGGCAGAGCAATTGTCCCATCAAAACGATTGGACGAAACGTGAGTTTGGAATCTAGAATGAAAAGCCAGAGCTACATTGAAAATTCAACCAGTACAAGTTTATGCTAAATAATTAAATTCACTTCTCAACTATCCCTGTGACATGTAAACCCGTTTCGAGGAGTTGCCACCACCAGGAGATGTTTGTCTCGATATCAAAATTTTTTCTCTCTATTTTGCTGTCCCAGAAATTTTACTTGCAGCCACAAATCACACGTTCTCTCCGTTTACCCTCGATCTGTACTCAACACTCGAATAACAGAACTTGAAATATTGATATCCTATATTGGGTATCCTAGTGCTTTTTCGTGCACCTCGGAATTCAAATGTCAATTTATATTTGATTAATTACGGGATACGATAGAGCAGACATCGGCAAAATGGAAATGAGAACCTAATTTAGATTTACTCGATACTAGGTGTGTCAGAGGAACAGTTTGCGGACATCAGAATTTATCCGGGGATGAATTTCAAAATCAGAAAATACCTTGAATATGGAAAACTATTTATTTTTAATTATTTGAATCAGCAATCATTCTGAAACCGCAATAAATATCTATTGATTCATAAACATTTATTTTATTCAAAATAAAAAAATATTCGCTGAGGGGATTTCCGCATAATTTCTCAGTACATGTAAAAAAATTCTCAATATTTTTCGTAAAATCAGTTAAATAATAATAATTAAATCTTCCCTCGAGTTTAATATTCGCGAGAATCCATGGAGACTCTGGGTATTATGTACACACGTAAGAGGCTCAAAAGGACCTGGTTAACGTCACGTATACGCCCAGGTGCACTTATGTCTTGGCGAATATCTTTGGCATACATAAATGCATTCAGCGAGGGTGTAGAGGTTTCAAGAGGGAAAGAGAGGTCTAGAGAGAGCACGAGATTATTATGCGGGATAGCGTGCGTCGAGAGTTGGGGCCAAACGACGAGAGTATAATTCCTCGCTGCAGGTGTTTCAGGGAGGGAAAACCGGTCGATCTACCCTCCTCCTTATCAAAGTGTTATAAAAAAAATATATATTAATACGGTGTATGAAGAAAAAAAATTAAACACGGGGAATTTGCAGGTAAAAAAAAATGACTGGATAGTACGAGTCACACCCATGGGGCAGCCTCTTGTATTTTTATTCTCATTTCATGAAAATGAGACGAGTTTATTCTCTGATGCGTCCAAACGATTGCTTGAGCGCCTCCGAGAAGAATATTCTTCATTAAAAAATTTAATCGAACGGTTTTTATCGATAAATATGATAATTTCATTGTAAGGAGTCAATTTTTACTTGAATTGAATAAATAAAATGAAACAATTCGGATTGTTTCATAACATTCATGAGGTCAATATGTGCAACTATATAATTGGTATTTTGGAATAAAATTTAATGAGTTCTATTAATTATTTGGAGGGGAAGGGCAGAGTTTTGTGGCGTAATGTGAGGGGAGGAAGAATATGGAAATCAGTTATGTAAAGAATAATTGATGTTGAGGCGTCCTCTCTGGTGAATGATTTTGCATTGGGAGGGAATGCCCGGTGCATGATATGGAAAATGGGAAATTAAACTTAGTAATGGTGGATACGCTGGGAATTCACTGCACTCATTTCCGTGATTGTTCGAACCTTCGGGTTCATTATTCATTTTTCACCCCTCATTGTTTCGCTTTCTGATGCATTTTGAATAAATAAAATCAATTAGTGAAACGAGTAATCGGATAAACTCCCGGGGAATTTAACGAATCGAAAAGTTGTGAATGAATGAGAAACTTTTCGATTATATCTGTTGCTTTCGTGCAGTGATGCGAGGCATTGCGGTTATTAGCGGAAAAATCACTTACTGATTTTAATATTAATTTTTCAGTAGAGATTATTATGTGAAAAATGAGTCTTCGATAATTATCTTTGATGATTGGGGATTTTATTAAGACGGGGCAATTTCTGGATATTTTGAAATAAATATTAAGATCAAAATAACGAATTGCTTGTCAGGTGAATGAAGACAATAAAAATATCGTCTGATCCCCCAACTGGAAATGCGATTTCCGGGCTTTTCCCCAAGTCAATAGCCACATGGTCCCCTCCAGATAGAGAAAATCCCCAAGTTCTGAGGAATATCCGTAACTCCCTGACCGAATGAATCCCTCGGTATCAAAGAAAAACCAAGGAATTGGCTAGCACGAGTGTCTGTTGGGCCTTCTCTCTCGTTCAACTTGGATTTTCTTCTTTATAAAACCGAAACAATACAACCCGGAGTGAACAATCTCACCATTTCCATCAACCATGCATTGAAAATCCAAATGAATCACGAGAGAGAAAAAAAAAGACGACAATTGAAATAGAATTGTGGGGACTCTTGATGGCCCTTGGAGCATTCTGCAAGGGGTTCAACCACTTGGAGTGAGAGGAAAAAAAAATGAGGAAAGTATTCGCCACCTACAGTGCACCACAAAATGGTGCTCCGTTGGTTTTGTCTTCAGACGCTTTGTACTTTCTCGTTACAATGTTATCGTCGACTTCAGACGGAAAGCGAAAGTTTTCGCATTAAGATGAGAGATCACGATTTTTTAATGCACGTCAACTCAAGTTCACAAGTCATTTCGCGGATTCGCCATTTTTTTTTTAGCTTTTAGTATAATTTCATCATTCAATGCTCTCGCCTTTCTCTTGCTCACTGTTTCAACATCCCCTTTAATTTTGCCTTTCCACTTTTAATTCCTTATTACCACTAAAAAAAAAAACAATTGAGTAATATAATAATTCCATGCGAATAATAATTCTCTCGCCGCGTATTTTCATTTTTAATTATCGAAGTGAATATTCCACTCATTCAAACTTTATTATCATCCACAGGATGAAAGTTCAGATTAATCCTCTCAATTTTAAATCTCTCCCATTCACCGTATGCCCTCTCAATTGAATCCTCCCCTCATTGAATATTTCGCATCCCTTCATTTCACCATTTAATAAAAAAAAAAGCGTATAAAACACCTGTCCCTCGCACCCCGAAAAAAAAACCTATTTCCCCAAATAAAATTTACATCACAAAATCATATAACATAATGATCTAAATTATTTAATGACCCCATTAAAATCGGTGATGGACTAATATAAAATAAATTCCGGTCGCCCTAATAATTGTTTTCATCACTAATTCGGGTATTCCGTATAAAAACATTGTCAGTAAAATAACTCGGTAAAAGCTACATTGAAATAATGACGTAAAAACGTTTTACCGTTATTTCGTGGAGAATAGAGTGTACCGGTTCGTTTTCCATATTCCTTCTAGCCTCTTATTCCAAACGCAGACGACAATCTACGTGGCAATGCTTTTTATTCAAAATGTTCAACGTTCACCTCGAGCATTATCCCTCCCCTTTTTTTTCCCTCCCCCCCACGTGGCATCATATTTTGTGCTTCGTATTTTCCACCACCTACAACCACCTACCACCCCCTCCCACCCACTTCCCGTGTCTTTCCGCCTCCTCTCAAGTACTCATTTTTTTTTTATCCAGCCCTCATTTTTTCCACTCCTCAATCTCTTTTTCCACCACTATATTCCCCCTACAATCTGCTTCATACGACTTACGCTCAAATCGTGCACTGAATTCATAAGTGGATGGATGATAATTCTCGGGAAAACGGAAATGTATTGTTAACATTTTAGTGACTCCCGGAAAATCAGAACTTCATGACTTGCGATTCAATTTTAAGTGATTGTTCAATTTGAATTTAATAATAGTGATTCGGGAATAACTCTTGGGGGAGGGAGGTTGACCTCACCGGATGTTTTAATTATGAGAATAATATTCTATCAAAATTAACTGTCAAGAAAACCTCGGTGCCGGAAATTAATATTACCGGATGGCGAATTTTCTATTATCGTAAAAAAATCTACCCCCAGGAATTTATGTCAGTAAAATCACGAGAATTGATTATTTCCGGGAATCTGTTTTTTACCATTTAGGACAGTTAAATTATTTTAATATTATCATGATTCATTGGTATTTTTGAATGGGCGTTAATTTTTATCGACCCTCCATTCTCACTCAGGAGTAACGAAACATGCGCGTAATTTCGGCCGTCCATTTTTCGTTTTAGATGATAAAATCGATAGATCCAATCACCCCGTCTTCAGGAGGTCCTGAAGCACAACTACACCAATCGCCGCATGCAGATAACACTTCATTCCCATTACCCTTTTGATAGCGCATACCCCATGTACATATTTTGATGACCCCATGAATATCAAACTCGGGGATTCCTCTATCCCGAATTGATTGGAAAAAATTTACCTACCATTTTCCATTTTTGATAAAAAAAAAATAAATAAATTCACCCGATCGGTTCTGTACCATACGTTTCAATACCCAGATCCTCTCACGAGGTATTATTTCCTTCTCCACGAGAACGATATCCATCGAAATCATGATATAAATTACTGCAGCTCCCACGGGATCCTCCCTTTTCCCTCCCGTTATATATAAAAATCTCCTCACAAGCTATAATATTTTTACTCTCATTTTCTCCACTCCTCGTTATACCCCAGTTAACCCATTTTCTTATCACAGATAACGATTTTCTGTTTATTTCCCCATTCGCATTACCCCTCTCCCCCACCCCTGTGGTAGCAACGGTATTTATTTCCTTTTTTATTTTATTTTTCATTCACGCGAGTCCCGATATTTCCACTTTTTTATTCACAAAATTTCAGATTTTATTCTATTATTAATGAATTAATATTCATTAATAAAAATTTCAGATTTTATTCTATTATTAATGAATATTATTTCCTTCGGGCAATTATTCTCAGAGTAATTTCTCTGTAATATTCTCCAACTAAAAATTCCAGCCAAATTTGTTTATGACTTATTATAATAAAAATATTGTAAACCTTAGAGAAAGTTGGGAGTTGAGAAAATTTCAGATAGCCTGAAAAGTAAATTGATCTCATTTTCTTATCACTGATAACGATTTTCTATTTATTTCTCCATTCGCATTAGCTCTCCTCCATTTTAAAGAAAATACCGTCTTTAATTCACACATGCTCAGCTCGCGGGAGTTGGCAGCAATTTCTTATTTTTTGTTAACAAAGTTCTCCCTCTGTACGCGTACTCCATACCTTTTAATTTCCTCGGGCTTTTGCAATGGAGGGCATTACGTGGCGAATCACGTGGGACTCATCCCCACGCCGATTTCCAACTTGAAGTTATTTAGTTTTTTTTTTTTTCATTCGCTTTTTCTCTCTCATTTTCCACTCTCAGCCAACACTTCTATCTTTTATTTCTCACGCCAGTGTCCGCTTATTCGTTTTCTCCCGCTCTCTCATTTCTCTCAGTTCCAGGGTTCTGGTTTAATTGCGATTCCTCGTAAGTTATACAAACCCTGGTGAGTCACTTCGCGAAATCCATTGGCTTCAACTGGGAATCCAACCGAGAGCTTTCTGAGGTCTTGAATAATTTCTATTTCTAGGTGAAGAAGAAAAATAAAATTATCGCATTAGCCACCACTCGGGGAGAAGAATTATTGATTTTCCCCGGGGCTTGAGATATTTTAATTGGAGGAAAAATGAAGAAAGGGGATAAATCCGGCGGAATTTAGATTGTCAGAGACATTCAATAAAAATTATCTTTCATATTTCTTTTCATAATTCCAGAGTGAAATGCGATGCAGGAAAATTCCTTGGAATATTCATCGAATTTATCACAATTTCTCTCGATGTTTATCTCAATTTCAATGAACAATAGTTTTATTCCGAATTGTTATATTTTTCAACTGGAAAATAAGAAAATTCATGGGGATATCGCCGCGTCAAGAGAGACGTCAGTTGCCAATTATAATTCCGATAGAGGATGCTAATGAATTATTCATAAATAATGCAAATTAATTATTTATCAGCGTTATTGGGGTGCATTCGGTTATGTGATGTTTGTGTGCCATCCTGTCAGAGTGGAAGACAAACAATCAGGAGAAAAAAAATATTGTTAAATCACCCCGGCATCACCAATTATCCCGTCATGAAGCCCACCTAGTGCAAGAGGGTTATAATGTCAATTTACATAATGCAATCGATTTGTTGAGAGCCAGGATCCCTTGATTCACGCAATTGCACACATTACCTACATGTTCACCGCGAAACAAATATTGAGAGGCAAATAATTCTCACTCTGCATCCCCAAAAAAAAAAAAACATTTCTCCCATCATCCCCTGGTCTTTGACTTCCACGACCTGACGGACAAAATTCATTTACTTTTCACCACTCATCCTCTTCAACGTCTGATTAATTATTATTCATTAACGATCGCGTCATTTCGCAAGTAGAAATCACCGTTTGCCGTCAGACACGGCTGACCTGAATTTTTTTTTTTAAATTAATAATTCAATTATTCAATCTTGTAGGTTCATTCATTATTCTTATTACGATCCTCGTATTATCTTCATTTATTTTTAATTATTATCAATTATTATCATCATTATTAATTCGCTAATTTTTTTTTTGAGATTTAATTGGTATGGAATAATCGATTGTTCACCGCTTGCCGATAAAAAAACGGTAATTCCAACAGCAGTATCAATTAGTAGTTTATCAAAATCCCGAGGGAGTCATCAATCTCGAGATCAACCCTAAAAACGAAAGTGTCAACACGATACCGAGGGGTTGTAGTGCAGCATGAAGACAACTCGATTAATATTTTATCAGAATAATTGATAGATGAATTCACCCCACAACCCAAACCACCCCATAACAATCAAAATCACCACCAACCCCCTGATTCTTTTCCCCATCCCAATTCCCCAATAATCGCGTGTTCGGTTGAATTTCCAGGCACTTTGTAATTACTCACTCGGTTCATCCACGTCACTGACGACGAGTTCACCTCCAACGAGCGCAATAACGCTCATCACGAGTAAAGTCTTCATTCTAAAAACACCCCTTTATATTGTCAGACACGTCCCGCCGCACTCTCTCAACTGTCACATCAAAAAGAAAAGAAAAAAAAAAAAAGAAAACGCCAGAAGAAGGGAAAAACCACCCCCCAAAACGGCGAAGAAAAAATCCAGCGACCCCCCAAAGTCTTAAACCACCTCCAACAGCTCGATAAAAAGTCTCAAGTCACGAATATATTCGATATATCGATTTCCCATGATGTTTCGAGTGATTTAAACCCGATGTGCTGCCGTATCCAACCGGAATAATTCTGTCAGAACACTTGCGGCACTTCTCCACGAAAAAAAAAAAATACACAAACACACCCCCTATTAACCCCCCCGCCCCCCCAACTTATTTCCCCCGTTCTAGTCACAATCGATCCAATTTTCCAACAATTTATATCGTCCTTTCATTCCATCCCTCTCAATTTCCACGTACTACTCTACACGACTCAATCGTATTGCCACGCGATAAATAGTTGACCCAGAGAATTCTCCCTCAAATCACCACTTCCACTATCACCCAGATGTCCATCAGTTATTCATAAAATCCAGATATCAATGAGTTCATGATATTGTCAATGTACAGCCTCCGGTGTACACTACCCCCCAGTAATTCCATTGTCATAAGGAGATAAAATAAAATTTCACTTGATCCACTTGTTTAATTCGGTAATGAGTTGTCTACATTATTTGATTATTTATCCGTTGATTATTCCGGTTGTCACCAGGCACTATTTTCACGGGTACATTTTATCTGATGATTTGATTAAGAGGAAAGTAATCAGATGGTGTAACCGTTGGATGTGGGATGAGGATGAGGAGACGCGTTTACTGCTGCGTTGCGGCAAGCCTACTGTCAGGATGACTGGTAAATGCCTAGTTTCTGATCGGTAGCGCCACAATTGTGCGCCGTCGCACAAAATCCCCTAGAAAAACCACCCCCTGGAATCCCCCGCCATCCAATTCCACCCACTTCCTCCCCATTTCAGCCTCCACCATTCTCTCCCACCTAAGTTCTAACCATTTCTCCACCCTTCACCGCGTTTTACTCCCTCACAACCACCCATCCACCACCCGCCACCCCCTTACCATCCCCGCCTGAATGTACGGTGGGACATCGAGAGATAAGGAGGATTAAAAAAATGAAGGAAAAACATTGACCGGCCGAATTACCCAGTCCAGGTATCACACACATTTACCATCCAACCCACCACCCACTTCTCACCCCCTTTTATCTGTCCTCGTCTTCGACGTTAAACTGGCTGACCCGAATTTCCGATTCTACCGGGATTCGTATCCCCCTGCACACAACCCTTTGATTAGCTCGGACGATATTGACTTCCTCGGTACACAAAACCAATCGACCACGAAAAAATTGTACGTGGGGGAGGAGAAAAATTATTGGCCAAATGATTAATGACTGTTGACTGGGTTTATCTTTCCTGCGGGAATTTTCTGGATTTTTTTTTTCAGCGACAGACATTTTTTATGCGGAAAATAGAATTTTGGAAGCTCGGGGCGAGAGGAGGTGGGAGGGGGTGGGGGTTGGGATTGTTTGTTATTGGGATTCGTAAAAGGGAAAATTATTGTTTATTTCAGGATTTTATTTTATTATTGGAAATTCATATTTTTTATTTGTCATAAATCAGTGGGGAATATTTGTTATTATTTTTGATATTCAATGAATTTAGGGCCATCGCCGGTTATTTCGGCTGAACATCTTGAAAAATCAAGGGAAAGATGAACGACTAAATGCGATGATTTACGGAGACAGGGGGTAACCAAAGAAATAGGTGGCGGTCGGTGGGAGGGACGTGGGGGTTCATGAGGGAAAAAAAAAAGGGTAAATGAAAGAGTGCGAAAGAATGGCCGCAGGGAAAGTGCCGAGGACACCTAACTTTCTTTCTCTCCCACAATTTCATTCCCGTCCGACCGTGAAAACTCGTCCCACTCTCTCCCTCTCTTTTTTTCTCTCTCTCAATTGAAAGAACAAACGGACCCCGAGAAAAGCGAACAAGAAAGAACAACGAAATGAGAGTTTTGGGGTGAATGAGTATGCCGAGTCAACTCCATTTTTACTTTAGAATTGAAGACTGAGAATAAATAATTTTGCCGAGGGAATTTATAGAGAAACTGACGAAAATTAGGAAGAGGAAAATTTCACCGGGAAATTATTAATCATTATTATTATTTATTATTTAAAAAAATTATTTACTTCGAAGTAAATCAGAGAGACGACGAAAAAATGATTTTTAATTATGAGATGTTTATTTATTCGAATTTTAATGGCAGGAAAATTATTCTTTTTTATTTTTTTTTTTGGAAATGAGAGGGTTGGAGAAAGGCTTTCGCTAGATGACAGAAGCTGTCGAGCAGTTTGTGTACCACTGGCTTTGTTCACTCCTAGACTGACAAGAGGAGGCCGTCGGTTTTCATTATGTTACCCCCAGTCCCAGGGGATGCTCCTTTTCACTCGTCCCCTCCATTATGTTTTTCACATCTTCTCTTCTTCTTCATTTGAAATATTTTTTTTATCACCGGACTATGTTTGTGCCCGGGTCACACCTCCAAAACACGGAGGATACATTCAAAAAATAATCTTTTAGCCACATCCTGTTATTCTTTTACATTTTTACATTTTTCTTGCGATGATCCTCTCTTCCCTTCAAATAACTTCATACGGATTAATTATTCGCTCATTTGCCAACAAATATAATAAATTATTAATCATTACCATCAAGTGCATGAAAATTTGAAATTACTTCTAGATTAAGAAGAATTGTTTTAATTCTATTATTAGTCCATTAATTTAATTAAATTATGTGAAGAAGATTCTCAACAAATTAACGAAATTAAACTTAGGGAATTATTTTTTTACGATCATTACAATTACAAGTTAGACACGAGTGAAAATTAATGAAATAATCGAGGCTATTGGATTTCTGTGATGAAGATGAGACTGATAATTGTTTTTCCGTCGTCGGCAAATTTGAAAATTATTTTGTACTTGTTAGTATGTATCTCCGACGGAAGTTCGTCCGTGGGTACTTCATAATGAAGCGAAGTGTAGACTCCCTGAAAGAAATTAAATTTTTTTCATTGACATTTTGTTTAAATCCGTATGATATAGTGTTTTACATTTTCTGGTGGGCAATTTTCCGAGGTGAAGCCGAGAGAATCGAAGAAGGGGCCGAGTAGTACAGGTTCATCATCCAAACTGCACATGTCCATGTCAAAAAATAGACCAGTCGGCAATACGAATTCTCCCATTGACATACCAATCACTTCCAAATACGCCTGAGACAGAAAACATGGAATGTTTTAATAATAATTATTTACAGAAATAAATATCGAGGAAAAACTCAGTTTTCTTTCATAATTGCAATTGAAGTTTCAATTTTTCTATTCAATATTTATAAAAATCGCGAGAGATTCACTTACACTTGAACGATAATTGTTAATAATATTAATTATAATTTAGTCTTCTGGAGTGCATATCTCAGAAATTTTTAACGCGTTCCACTTCCACAAAAAAAACGAATTTCGGGAATATTGGCATTGAATAATCGAGTGTTTCATCGATTTCCTGTTTCAATTATCGGAATTGAAACGTGAATTCCTCGATTTTTCCATTCGATTATTTCCAAGAAATCAATGAGACCCGAATTATTTATCCAATTCCCATTATTTATACATTTTACCCCTCCCACTGTTGATTATACTCACTTTTGTTGTCTTCGGTAATGGATTTACAATCGTAAAATTTACGAAAATGGTATTATCATATTCACTGTCGGTGTTGATGTCAACTTCAGCATCTCGAATGTAGTTCGAATCAACTTCATCGACATAAAAATTCTCAAAATACACATTAAGCTTTGCCTGAAAAATATTTCAAGCCAACAATGAGAACAACGATTTAAAAAAAACTGATGCAGAAAAATGGGGATAAATTTTTCGATAAATTACTTGAATCCCAAGCAGATGCACTGCAAAAAAAGTGAGAGTTATAAATTTATCACGAAACATATTCACACGATGAAATGAATTCCGTGAATTTTTATTATTCAATCCGCCAGTGGCTCGCACGAGGAAATGAGACATCCGTCTCTCCGGGGAGCTATTGGCCCTTTTATAAAGCCACGCGAGTACGTTGAAAAAAAAAAAAACAAGAGTAAAACTAATTATCTTACTTAACCGATCGACAATAATCAACCGGTCACGTAAGGTCTAAACTGGAGGTATAAAAAAAAATTCTAACACGAAATACAATGAAGCGATACTTTTTTCGATCGTTTCATTTCCGCACGCGAATTCCATGTGGACGTTGAGCAACACAGCTTCCTGATTACCATCGCTCATGTTGCATTAGCCGGGATTAAAATTAAATATACGACCTGGAAATATTTTTAGAGGTACCATTTTCCATTAGTCACACCCACTGACAGATATATTCAGTGCATAATTCCGGAGACTTTCAATAGCTCAAATTTTCGGTGCATTTTGGGCGCCTGATTGAAAGATTGACTTTTAATTAAGAAATAAAATTAGGAAGAACAAGAAAATCTGGTATTTAAATTTGGAAATAATTAAATAATTCGATGGATGAAAGGATTGAAGAGATTATCTTATTTAGAAGGTTCTTCTGCTCAGCAGACATCTAATTATTTAAAATAATCTTCCTGATTCATGTTCTTGAAGAGATAATCCTCCAGTTCAACTTCTCCATCGATTTTCGATATATTCCAAGTTATTTTTAACATCTGAACTCCTTGAACTCCCGAAATTCCCACACCCCACCCCCACGCATGGTGAAACCATCGAAAAAACTTGAAAGTCCCATGAAAATTCTGAGACATGGCCCCCCTTAAAGCCCCCCAAATTCCTTAAAAAAAAAGCCCAAAAATATCACCAAAATGGTAAGGTAATAATCCGATCTCAAAGAGCAATAAAGAAAAATTACCCACTCCCTCTCTGTCCCATATTTCTAAAAGGGATTATTTTCAGTAATTCCCCAATAAAAAGCCTCGATCGATCCCCGGAAATGACCCATTTGCGCCCCCCCCCACAATTTTCCATCTGCTTCTTTCAATTTTTATTCCACCTCCCCACATCTCCATTCTCTCTTCCAGAGATAAAAAAAAACGAGAAAAAAAATAAAAAAGCCCTCAGTGCAGGGACAAAAGAAAGCATCCCAACAAGAAAAACCCATCCACCGACGAAACATTTTCCTATCCATGCATCCATCGGTTAAAACCGTTCTCACGGTTCTTCCGGATGTTATTGCTGGTATTATTTTTTATTCAAATCCCGAGATAACTTCCCACCCACCCCTCCACCCACTCACGCGACATGAACACCGAATGGATAATGATATTTGCTTTAAAATTGGATTTAAAAAATAACTGGAGATAAAGCAAGAGCTGCATCAGATATCAAACAGAATCATTACGACATTTATCCTCCTGATAAAATCAATGGAGTCATATATCACGGATATTTCAATTTTCCAGTACTGAATAAATTGATTACGCGCACAGAGTCACTGCTCATTTTTATTCAGACATGAAAATAATCTCCCACAATTTTATTGTCACTGCAGTCAGCCTGACAATCATTAATCCAGCACGGCGCTTCATCCATCGTCAATTGTAGTGCCAAATTGCGTTTTCGTTGATAATTCATCGCCTCGGATATTTTAATTAATTCCGCCTGCTCATGACGCAGGGTACGTCTCATTTTTTTCACCTTCTTCTCAGCCTCCAAGTGTTTATCCACTATTTGCCGCTGCAATGCTGCAATCCTCGAGTTGAGCATCTCGTAGCTCTGCTGGAGAGGATTCTCGTGAACCCCCTGGGCCCCAGGATCATTCTGATCCTCTCTAACAACATTTGACGTTAATTCGCAAATTTTTTCGTGCAAATCGGCCAGTGCGGTCAGGGGAAGTGACTGTAATTCATGGAAAACACGAATACTGAATAATTAATCGGTGATTTATTGTTAATTGTGGGTGGAACGAATGGGGTGGAATTAATTGAGCCCACGATGCAATAGAAGTAATTTATTGATCATTAATCAAATAGAAATTTACCTTCAACCAAGACTCTGGATCAAAAGCCCCATTTTCCTAAATAAAAAATTATCTCTTCAAACACTTTGAATCACAATATTATTATCAATGACTAGAACATTTTTCTGACAGTGTAAAATAAATTATTTCAACCAAGTATTATTCACTTTCCTCCAATAACAATATATATCATTATAATATCAACACTCTATTGATTTATTGATATAATATTCATTGTGAAGACGTGCAAGAGAATTTTAATAATGACAAATCAAACATCTTCACGATAAATAATTTTTGCGGAACAACTTCGCCAAGTGGAATATACTCAATAAAAATAATGTTACCCCCACGTCGAAAATCTCTGAAAATTACATGAGAGGAGTGCATCTTTGCGAAATTGATCAATTCCTTCTCCGCCTGGGAAATAAAATCAGAAAGTTGTCGCGACTGTTCAATAACTCCAGCAACGACAGAATTCGTAACGCTGACAGTTCCAAAAGAATCCCCAGGTTCTCGAATATTCTCCTCCCAAACTCCCTTCACCAATAAATCAATCATCGTCCTAATACCGTTGATATCTGCATAACAAAACGAATAAAAACAATAAAACCCGATCCTTCTCTGATAAAACACTAAAAATTCATAAAAATAGTTGATTAACCGTTGATTTGTCGATCAAATCTCCTTTCCAGTGAGTTCAACGCGATGAAGAATTCATCGAGTGACTCGATCCTCTCTTTAGCTCCGAGTATTGACTTTTTATCATTTATTTCACCAGTGGATTGCCTCAGCCTCTCGGAATCCCGACACACCTCAATGTCTCTCCTCAATGCAGCATTTTCCCTCCTCAAATCATCAGCAGCTTGTCTCTCCCTTGTCAGCTCATTCAGAGTCTTCTGGAGGCTCGAGTCATCCAATCCACCTCTCAAAATATCATTCTCACCCCTAATCCTATCGATTTCCACCCTCAACCACTCCAATTCCATGGAACCCCTGGCGTCCTCAGGCTTCAACTCTGAATTTTCCACTTTTAACTGGTCGATCTCTCTCTCAAATGCCCCAAGGTCAACCTCAGGCTTTAAATTCAATTGCCCCACCAGTTCATTAATAACACCATTATCAATTTCCGATTTATCAATTTGATCCCTCATTAAATCGTTTTCCGCTTTCAGTCGGAGTAAATCACTCTTCAATTTCTCATTGGTATCCCTGAGCCCTTGAATCTCCACCCTCAATTCATCAAAACCTTCGGCATCGACAGTTTTCCTCCTCAAATCATCATCAACTCGAGATAAATTATCCCTCATATTTCCAAGATCACCCTTCAATCTCTCATTCTCATTCCTCAAACGTTTCATCTCCATCTCGCTGTTCTCGTTATCTTTATCCTTCAGCTTTAATGCCTCCTCGAGTTCCTGAATTCTCAAAATCTCTCCCTTCAGCCCCTCCATCTCACCCTTCAGTCTGTCATTCTCATCACCAACACTCTGCAGTTTCACCATAATTTTCATCGTTTCACCTCTACTTTCATCTAGATCCTCCTCAAGTTTCGTGTACCTCGATTCCAACTCACTCAACAGTAGTTTTCCCCGATTCACATCGGTCTTTGCTGTCTCGATGTCATTTGACAGACGAATGTTCTCACCTTTAATCATATCCAACTCGGCTTTTAATTTCGCTGAATCGTTAACTGCTACCTCTAGGTCATTTTTCAAACGAGTCTCAATGGCTTTGCAAGACTCCAAGTCCTTTCTCAGGCTCGACAGAGTGTTCTTAAGGGCCTCCAACTCCTTCAGAGCGCTTTCTTTTGACTCTCTCTCTTTATCCATCTCGCTGGATTGATTTCTCAGTTTTTGTAATTCTTCGAGTAATTTTTCATGCTCTAACTCCAAGTCTTTTAGTTTTTGAGTGGTGACTCCGGAGGATTTTATCAGAGCGTCTAGTTCCTCGAGGGCTGATGCTTTCAGCGATTTTTCTCGAGCCAGATCACCTGTTCAATCGAGAGTTTTTCAATCGTTTCAGTTATCTCGCGTCACATAATAATAACAATAATTCGTTGTCTTAAATTCTTTAATAGAAATATTTCATGCAAAAGTGAAAAGTTGTCCGATTTTTTCATCTCAAAAAATGAATTAATAACCGACAATCTAAAAAAATTACCTATTTGATCTCCAGCCTTCTTCAACTCCTCTTTCAATTTCTTTTCCTCTTCCTCCCAGGATCTGACTCCCCCCTGGGCTTCCTCCAGAGACCTCTTCAACGAGTCATTGCTGGCCCTGAGATTTTTCCCCTCCTCCACCAAACCCGCGATTTTCTCCTTGAGACCCTGTGACTCACCCAACAATTTAGCAGACTCACTCCTGCATCTCTCAAGTTCATCCACCATTTTCTCCTTATCCTCCCGCAATGAGGCGATACTCTTCCCCAGGTTGTCGATCTCCATCCTATATTTATCACCCTCTTGACGAGATCTCTCGAGTCCATCTTTCAAAGCCGATAATTCACGGTTCAGGTCATCGATCTGCTCAGCCTGGCCCTCAATCTTATCTCGAGCACTTCTCAATGCATCTCCCTGGCTTCTCAAGTTATTCAACTCAGCGACGAGACTGTCTCTTTCCGATTTCAAAGCATTCAACGACATCTCCAAATCTCGCGCCCTTCCCTCACTCATCGAATGAGCTCTTTGGGATTTCTCCAGATCAGATTTCAAAGACTCCAGTTCTCCTGATGTTAAATCTCTCAACTGCTCCTTCAATTTTTCACGCGACGCATCACTAGTCGCCAGGTCTGACTGTAATTTCGATACAATCGACAGCAAATCCGAATTTTTACCTTGCAGATCATCGATCTCTCGTTTCAGCATCGAATTCTCCGAATTCAAATCATCATTTATCCCCTTTAACCCCGAATTCTCACTCATCAAAGCCTTGGTGTCACCACCGGCGAGGGAATCAGTCTTCAGCTTCTCCTTCTCAGTCTTCAACTTCTTATTCTCACTCTTCAGCTCTTCGTGTCGATTCCTTAAAGCCGACAATTCTTCAGTCAGAGAAACCGACGCATCCCTCAACGACGCGATCTTCCCCGAAGTCTCTTCAAGCTCAGCCTTGAGCCTCTCTTTATCTCTTCTTGAGTTCATCAGCTCCACCTTGAGGGCCTCCAGCTCATCCCCCAAATCCCCAATCCTCACCGAACTCTTCGCATTCGACTTCTTCTCGTCCTCCAAAAGCTTCCCAAGCTTTTCAACATCAGCCTTCAACAATTCCGACGAAATCCCAATTTCCTCGAGTTCCTGCACTCTCCCCCTGCATTTGTCAAGTTCCCCGTGAGATTTCTCCAGATCACCTCTCAATTTATCAATTTCCAATCCAACCTTGCACTTCTCCATCTTCCAAAAATCAATATCGGCAGTCAGCTGATGGACTTCGCCCTTCAATCCCTCATTTTCAGGACCGATTCTTTTAATTTCTCTCTTCAAGTCCACACCCTCGGCAACACACGCCGCCAATTTTTCCTGCAAACCAATCAACTGCCGCTTCAATTCATCCCTCTCCACCTCGATATCTTTATTTTTATCGGCTGCCCCCTCCAATTTTACTATCAGATCCCTCAGCTCTCCCTTCAAGGCGAATAATTCCGCTTCACTTGCCTCTTTAGCAGCAGTCACCAATCCCAATTGTTCCCGGGCTTTCTCAAGGGCATTGGTAACCACTGTCAATTCATTCTCAAGTGTTTCCTTGGATGACGTCAACTCCGCATCCTTCAGCTCCAGTGACTTCACGAGATTCTGATTGTCGATGAGATTCTGCCTGAGTGAATTAACATCATCCGTCTGTCTCTGGAGTTCAATCCTCACTCTTCCGTTCTCCTCTGTCAAATCGAACACCTCTTCCTCGAGAGCTTTAACCCTTTTTAACATTTCCCCCAGCTCTAGCTGCAGAGATTCATTCTCCGAGACTAGCGATTTCTTCGAGAACTCCAGTGTCTCTATTTTTTTCCTCAAGTCTTCATTCGATTGATTTAATGAGTGCAAGTCCTCGAGTTTTGACTGGCATCTCGATCTTTCCACTTCGAGACGAGACAGTTCGTCTTCCAATTCTGAACACTTGGATTTTAACTCCTCGTTCTGGGACCTGCAGAACACTAGGTCAGACTGAGTCGTTGATAATTCAGTTCTCAAAGTCTCGGACTCAGATTTCAGGGATTTATTTAGTTCAGCCAGATTTTCTTCCAAGTTTTTGTTCTTGAGGGTTAAATCGTCGACTTCTGTCGCTAATCTAGTGCTTTCTGCGTTCCTCTGGGACAGAGAAACTCTCAATCCTTCGTTCTCGCTTCGGAGAGATTCCAAGGTCTTCCTCGATTGCTCCAGATCGTCTCTTAGACTCAGCAATGACGAGTTTTCGTCTCGCAATTTACCGATTTCGAAATTGGAGTTCTCCAGCTGTTCCCTGAGCTCCGCCAGTTCTCCAGACATTTCTTTGAGCTCCAGAGATAATTTATTTCTCTCATCGTCAGAACTTTTTTTACTCCCCAGAAGATTATCGCTTGCTGATTTCAAATCTATGATCTCCGAGGTCTTTTGGTCGAGGGAAGTCTTCAGGTTTTCATTCTCACTCTTCATTGAGTCGAAAAGGCTCTTCAACTTTTCAAGTTCATCCTCGAGTTCCGCATTTTTATTTTCCAACTTCTTTCCCTCCAGCTCACAACTCTCAATGTCACTCATTAATTTCAGGGATTCACCTCTCATTTTATCCAGCTCATCACCAAGCACACCATTCTCCTCGCTCAAAATATTCTTCTTCTCCAGTAAATTATCGCAAGTTAATTTGAGCTGACTATTATCACCCTTGATTTTCTCAAAGTGACTCTTCACCTCCTCGAGTTCAACCTGAAGATCAGAATTTCGCTCTCCGAGTTTCTCGCACTCTCCACGACACTTTTCAAGTTCTCCCCTCATCTCTTCAGCCTCTTGATTAACTCTCTGAAATTTATCCAGCATTTCGACTTTCTCGTCATTCAGAAGCTGAAGATCTATCTTCAATTTCTCAATCTGCTTGTCCATTATCTCAACATTATGATTCGCCAGTTGGAGTTCCGCCTCGAGGTTTCGAATTCTATCCTCGAGAGCAGATGCATTATCTCCCTGTATCACCAACTCAGCAATTCTATTCCTCAGCTCTGTCTCACGTATCTCCCTTTCATCAACCTGATCCCTCAGCCCATCAATCTCCCCACGATATATCAACTCCTGTCCCAACAACGCATCGATCCTACCCTGTAAAGCTACGATTTTATCCCTTGAATCTTCTGATAACTTGTCACGTTGCTCCAGGATCTCTATAATCTGATCATTCCTGTCCGAGACTACTTCCCTGATTTTACGAATTTCCGCCAGCAATTTATCACGCTCTATTGTCAGATCATACAACTGAGGCTTCAGCACTTCTATCTCACCCTGAACTGACGACATCCCCAGAAGATCCAGGGAACTCCGACCGAGGGTTCCAAGCAGCTCCTGAATCTAAGTGAAAGCAATACTAAAACAATCCAGAGATAATTTAAGCTGCCATTTTTATTGGCTACTGATTTTTTAATTGACAGAAATTAATCAGAAAAAAGTGTCATAATTTTTTACACCCCCGCGTCATAAAATTGGAATTTCTTTTTTAAGACAATGAACCTTTGGATAGGTTGCCACTAAAACTACATTCCCTTAGTTTTCATTGGGCTACCCAAGGACTCCCCAATAAAAACTGAAATTGTTTTCAGGGGACAAACCTTCTCATCCCTTTTCCTGAGCTCCTCTTTGGCAGCAGTGACTTCCTCCATCACAACTTTATGACTCACACTCATTCTATCAGCATCCTCAGACATTCGTTTTTGCAATCCCAGAATGACTCCCTCCTTCTCCCTCAATTTTCTTCTCAAATCCTCAACAATATCTTCACCCTCCCTGTCCCTCGCACCCACCAAACCCTCATCCGATTCCTTTGACATTTTCCTCATTCCCACCAGCTCACTCTTGTCACCGATAATCTCGTGCCCCGTGTCCCCAACGTTCACCATCCTCTCACCAAGTTCACGTTTTAGCCTCTCATTTTCCAGTAGAGTACGCTCGTACTCATCTCTCATCTCCTCCAAGTTTCCCATCAACATTATTTGCCCCTCGATTTTTTCCTCAGTCGCTGTAATTTTGCATTCTCCTTTGTCACCAATTGTCTTTACCAAATTCCGGAGTTTTGCCCGCAGGCGATTTACACCGGCACAGGATACCTCGTCCTCTGCATCGGCCACCTTCACCCTCAGCTCTCTTATTTTTTCCCTCAACCTTTTCGCGGGCAAACAGAAATTCAGGCGATTTTATTGGCACCCGGGAGGGGCGAAATAATTAATGAGAACTCATTAAACATCATTGTTATTTCATCTTATTGTTGTCTCGATATTAATCGTTGAATTATTGACGTGTTAAAAATTCATTTGAGGATTAATTTGAATTCCGGAAAATTGATAAATAGTCTGAAGGTATATTTAAATAATTAAATAACATTTCTGAGAAGATTTTCCAATTACATTTTTTAATAATTCAATCGGTCAGTTAATTTATTTCGAAATTTATTGGATATTTCTGTGCAATGAACCAGGGATTTTCCACTTGTTTCATCTTTTGATATTGAGAGAGCGATTTTTTTTTACGATCAAATGAATCTCGAGTTGATTTGCGAGGTTTATTCAAGTAAAAGGGAATTAGGAGTACTTTTTCTTGTCGATGCGGAATTGCTCGCGAAGTACCCGCATCTTCTCGTGGATCACCCGGGCACCATCACACGGACTAGAGTAAAGCTCCCGTTCAGTTAGGGTATCCTCCAGGTCTCTGATCTTCTCCTCTAGGTCTTCTTTGACGGATTCCAGACGTATTGCCTCGTCACGGTAATGAACCAGAAGAGGATCCGTCTTCAGGGGCTCCTCAGGATCAACACCTGAAGAAAAAATTACTTATTTTCCTTTAACGAGTCATGAACTAGATTTCAAACAATTGAAATTTGTTTATAGTATATTATAAATATATGGAGAATGCAATCTGAGGATAGGGAATTTTTCTCAGATCTTGAGCTACTGGGATAATGTGATATTTATTTTTTAAAGCGCTTTTACCTAGGGATTGGAGTTTCTCCTTCAGGGCGCGGAATTTGCTCTCGAGGTTGAGCCTCTCTAGTCTCCATTTCTTCATTTGACACTTCATTACGGAGAGTTTACGCAGGGCGAAGTCCAAGTCGTGTATCTCGTCGTCTTTGGTTTCTATGGGGGGATTGTAGCTGCAGCAGCAGAGACTCGGCGAAGATTCACACGGGACTTGAGGGACTTGGATTTCAGAGGAAAGGGTTGAAATTACCTCGCAGTCACCACTACAGAGGCATTTCGAGTGGGGGTACATTCCGCAGTCCATTTTCCCTATTTTCCCTATTATTTTCTCCTGTTTTATCAATTAAATTAATTAATTACTCGTTACAATCAATAAAATTGTACAAAGTTCATGAACAAATTGTGAAAAAACTGTTCTACTAATTTTTTATTTTCTCCAATTAATTGAATTAGTTAGTGAGATATTTGTTGATTAATAATTAACACATACTTGTTAATCTGTTAATTTAGTCAGCGTGAATTCGGTGGTGTCATGATTTTATTCGATTTTCTCTCCACACAATTTTCCTCTTTTTTTTTTCCTCCAATTTTCTCGACTCATCGCACACCTAAAATCACCGAAATGTCACCGACTGTCACATTGCATCGAGACCCAACCCCCAAAATTATCTGTTTAAAAAAAAATTCAAATGATTATTTGAGAAAAATGGAGATGGAAAGTTACGCGGATGAGGATTTGGAGCGGCGGAAGCGAAAACTCTTTGAAACAGCTGAGGGAACCCTTGTGAGATTGAACGAGACGATAAATGATATGAAGAGTTGGAATCGGGAGCGGGATATCCTCACGAGTGACATTTATCGTTTGAAAATTGCTCTGGGATATTCTGAGAGACGTAATTCAACCCCAAACGTACAATTTTTTTATTCTCGAGCAAGTGAATCCACGATTTAGCGCTAATGAAGAAGCGAATAATTAGCGAGCTGGCACTCACTAAAAAATCAATCCTTAAAAAATCATGTGTAAAAACTTTATGATTGCAAATTATTCCATTAAATTTTAATTGTAAACGACAAATTATCAGTTAAAATCAGTCTATATGAAAAAATAATTTATTTAATAATTCAATAGTTAAAATATTCTGATATAAAAAAATGGATGGGAATACTCATTACAAATTGAATGAGATTCATCAATTGTAATTTCACCTCATTTCCTTTACCCAGTGTTGGGGGATCCACTGGTGATGCATCAAAGCCAAGAGATACATCGCCTGGAGAGGATGAATAATGATATGAGAATGAAAGTACAGAGTATGAGTGTTGCACTGATGAATGCACAGCGTACGATATCATGGAATGTAGAGAGAAAAGTGAGATGTGGAATGGCAACGGTGAAGTGCCAAGTTGCCGAAGAAAAGCTTCATCTTGCACAGGAGATCGCACGTTTGAGGAGTAAGTTGAATGAGGCAGAGGTCGATGGTACTATGTACCATGAAATTAGAGGGAAACTTGACGAGTACCGAGAGGGAGACAGATTATTTGATGACATCATTGCGAGAGCGGCCAGAAAACTTATTGACACAGTTTTTCAAATGTCGAGTCAACTAATTAAAGTGGGACAAGGTAAAACCCCTTTCCCCTTCTCCCTTTTTTAACAAAACATTTTATTTCCTTTCTTCATTTTTTATGAAAATCATTGTTTCCGGGATATAATATCAGGGAATTTCATAATTTAATCAGTTCTTCATTTCATTGTTTATATTTTTCATTGTAAATTGGAAATTGTTCCCTTTAATGTATTTCCTAGTGGAATGATTGATGATTTAGTTGAATTCGGAATTACTGTGGGGTTAAATAATAATGAATAACCAGGTGCAACAATAATTTATAAATGTGGATTGGAAAAAACGTCAACCTGACATTTATACATTAACATTTTCTCTTGCATGACAAAGTCAAAGATAAAGGGGATGTCTTCGAGAATATCGCCGTCCCCGAGAAATCGTTGACGGATAAAATCGATCGGAGCACCGGTGAAATACCAAACGAATTAAATGTTTCTCTGGAGAAAGATCGTCTATTAAAAGAGATGCAGGAAAAAATTCATAAAATTTTAATGGAGAAAGAGTTGAAGGCGAGTGCTTTGAAGAGGCTTGCGTCGAGTCTGCGAACAAAGTTAATCATATCGTTAAGGAGAAATAAAAAATTGTCGGAGAAGTTGAGTGATACCGAAGGCTCAAAGAACATCGAGGAGAAATGGAAGTCCGTTGAGGCCAATGTCAGTGGAAAAAGACTGTCCGACGCAGTGGACGATACCAAAGGCAAGATAAAATCCAGTAACGAGGAACTAATCACTCTCAACGATAATTGCAAGGATAGCTACGATGTGGAGTGTCTCAACGAGGAATTAATGAAAGTTATTGAGGAAAAAGAGAAGTTGGTGGATCAGCTGGAGGTGGAGAGGATAACGACGAGAGAAGCTCTCCGGGAGTTCGAAAAATCAGTTAAAGAAACGGAAAGAAAGGCCCAAGAAATTAAACTCATGGAAATTAATTCCTCCATCACATCGAAATACATTAATCAATTAAAGAATGAAAATAGAGGGCTGAAAAAATTGAGGTCACTCCAGAGAGCGGAAATTCTCAATAAAAAGTTTTTCTGCAATAAAATAAATATCTTGAGGGCTCGATCGAATAGACTGACGATGGATTTGAAAATGTCAGAGGAAGAATTGATGAAGAGGAATCGTGAATTTTATTTGGTGGAGTCTGATAGGAATTCGGTGAGAGCTGAGAATTTGATTTTGGAGAAAAGGGCGGAGGAGAATGAGGAGGTGATGAAAAAATTGGAAGCTGAAATGGTGCTGTTGAAATGTGAGAGTAATGATGATCAGGGAGATGATCAGAGAGATGATGAAAGAGATGATGAAAGAAATGATGAAAGTGTGACATGTGGAGGAGAGATTCAGGTGACTGAAGGTGAAGGAATGTTTGAGAGTTTGAAATTATCTGGGTTAGAGCCTACAAACTCGAGAGCAATTGAACCAGCAAACACTGAGGATATGTCAGTACCTCGGAGGGCAAAAACTTCATTGGAGGATTTGCAAGTTTCATATGACGTCAAACACGTGGCAAAGGGGTCTGGAATGCTGGTGTCAACAGTATCACCGATCCCAGGTACCGATTTGTCGATGAATCAAGGGGAATCCACGAGTATTGGAAATACTTTTGGAAATTTTTCTCCAATGAGTGGTACAGAGGGAATTTACCGTCCGGACAAACACCCGTTGATCATTGACGAGGGTGAGCCATATAAATTGGAGGTGAGGATTTGCCGGTCCACTGGAGGTGATGATGCAGACGTTAATGACGATCGAGGTCGGAAAAATAAAGTGCAGACCGAGGGGAGAGTCAGGGGAAAATTCAGTGTTGGAAATCAATTTTCAGTGCCTTCCACGCCTGAAATCATAATGAGAAATTTTGAGGAGACGGATCGTGAGCTGTCTTCGATGAAATTTGAATTGTCGAGTGTCATGAGGGAAATCGACGCTCTCAAGAAAGAACTGGAGTCGAGGAGATTATCAAATCGCCTCCTGGAGATGGAAAATCTCGCCCTTAAGGAGGAAGTTGGAAGAATAAGAGGAAAAATACGGAGAGTTGAGGAGGAGAACCGGAAATTGATTAAATTGAGAAACACTCGGGGGAAGTTTTGATGTTAATCAACTGAGGGGTGACCACTCCGATCCCCTCAATTATCCTGACATCCCGGGGATAATTTATTTCCTGAATATCTCCGTAACTGTTGACTTGATCGAAAAACATCGAGATAACTTTTTTCAAGACCACACAATTCCCCGAAAGAAAGCCCCTCACAGTCTTCTCTCTAAATCCACTGCAACGGGAGATATCAATTGAATAAAAAAATGTGAAGAACTTCTGACAAACGTCCGCAAGCCACTTGGATTCAATCATTCATTCCCTCCATTTTTCAATGAGAGATCTCTCCCCCTGAAACTTCTACACACGTCTACACCTACTCGTCGGTTTTTACCAGCTCACTCATCGAAAAAAAAAAAGAACCGTAAAAACCAGAAGCCTGAATCGAATGATATATTAATCACGTTGGCGTGGTACCATTACGGTGGCTCGAGGCGAAGGCAACGTATGGGAGCTAAAATTCTCCCGAGATTATTTTTACAGAAAAAACTAGCGAGATGAAACGTGGGGTGAAATAAAAAAATGAATAAAGCGCAAAAGGCCTGGAGTTTCCGGGGGTATGCGTCCCTCATCCATCATCCATTTGGGGCCAAATGGGCGGAGTGTCTGACCCATGTCCCTCAAAACGGTGAGTTACCCCCAATCTATCCCTGAGTATAACGATACAGACTCTTATCAGGATATAAAGTATTAAAAAAAGTTTATCGTCACCTTCTCAATCAGTTAAATCACGCTCAGCGGGTTTAAATCACCCGTTCACGTGCAAATATTCTTTCAATATCTGTTTTAACATCTTGAATATTTGCCATTTCGGCTTTGTTGTGAATATTATTTACCATTTTAATTGATTGATTACGGATAATTATTCGTTTGAATTTGAATTGCAATTCCATTAAAATTTCTCATCTCCTTCTCACTCGTGGAATTAATAAATATTTTTCAGATTAAAAATGAAAATAAATAAATTGCATAATTAGTGACTGATGATGAAGTAATTAATTTTGAAGATAAAAGTTGTGGAATTGGAAATTGAGAAAAATACTGCGGGAAAAATGAAGTATTAAGTGAGAATTTTATGAGAAAAATGTTTTTATAAAATGGTATTATGCGCAGATCTTGAGATTCCTGAGGTCCCAGACTCATTCACCCCCATTTATGTACCGAAGAAACAGCTCTTTATTTACCCTTAACCGCGGAAATATTTTTCCTTGTCTATTCCAGAAGCCGCAACGTCAGTGGCAACTCGGAGAAACTGTTTTGTATCCAAAGCGAATGGATGAAAAATAAACAAACCAACGATGAGGGAGAAGTAAAAGCACAATGTGGACAGGTAGTGTACATAGACAGAATGCCTGGCACCTGCAGAGCAGAGTTCAACCCATTCTGGATGAGTTTCACTCAACTTCCACCCCCTGTACACCAGCAATTTCTATCCCCATCCACCTGAATTGATCGAATACCACTAAAGCAACGTACGTATTTCTCTGGGTACTCTCACGAGTCCGGATAAATACACCCGGGTGCGTTTATATTCCATGAGTACACTTTCCCATGGAATACCAAAAGCAGAAATGTTGTCTTAACCAGAGTCCAAGTTTTTTACATTTCGATTCTCCATTTTTACAAGTTTATTCAACTTTTGTCATTCTGTCATTGGTGCTGCCTGAATTTTTAACAAATTCAATCAATTAATTTTAAAAATTGATATTTTCATTGAGGACTTCTGGAATTGTCTGTAATTATCTATTGAACTTTCAAAGAAATAAATATTTTCGATGCTCAGAACAGTATCGGGTGATCGTACACTTCTTATTTTCAAATGTTATTTTCATTTTGGTCTGTCTGGGGTCAGGTGTCACTTAAATCTTGTATCAAGATCTAAATTCAGGGATTTAAATAGTTGGTAAACCCTTAAAATTACAGAAATCCTCTCTTCAACGCGTCAATTAATGAAATAAAAACAAGCCGATTAATTGAAGTAGACAAAATTGGAAATAAAAAAACTACTGAACGTTTCTAAATAATTCTTAAAATTGATATTCACGCGTGAATTTAATGGAAGAATAATTTATGATTGCAAATAAAAATCTGAAAGCCACTTGCTACCATGGGAAATAACAAATACAGCAAAAATCGTAAATATCAATTTCGAAGGAAAAGA
The DNA here is from genome assembly GCF_000806365.1 of Fopius arisanus. NCBI lineage: Eukaryota > Metazoa > Arthropoda > Insecta > Hymenoptera > Braconidae > Fopius > Fopius arisanus. The sequence continues at coordinate 84,649 of NW_011887781.1, forward strand.
ATTTACTAGAAATTTAATTTGCGAATATTTTTCCGTGTGCCATTAAATTTCATCTTTTGTCTCCGGATATTTTTGCCATAGAGTTACAATGAGATGCCTCCTTTACTCCCTGAAATAGAGAAAACCCAACCAACGGAATAAAACGAAAGAGAATGCCGAGGTAAAAAGGCTGAATGGAAAAAGAGCAAAATGGGTCACTCCAATATACCTCTCCACCCCAGAATTTCGCATGGCAGAATTTCATAAAGTTTTCGTCTAGAAGAAGTGCGGGATGTGCAAGGAGAAGAAGAAACAGTTGGGGGTTGAAACGATACCCGGGGACTAGTCGGTCGACCAAAAATATTCGCGAGCCTCCCTTATTTCGAGTGCAACGACTGCGATGAAATACCTTTGTACTCGACACGAACCACCGAGTTTTCAAGGAGATGTAGCCGAAGAGAAGGGGATGATGTATCAACAGTCGTGGAATTCTCCGCTGTGGCAAAACTTTTCTTTTGTACCCCCGGGTAATTTCGTTGAAAACACCGGAAGATATGAAAGAACAAAAATTCGTGTATCTCGAGATAAAAAAAAAATGATGGGAATAAATGATTATTTGCATGCCACCTATAAATACCATAAATACCCATTACATTCAAACTCAATTTTTTACCCCCCCATAACCTCCAGAGATCCTTTTCCTGTGAATAAATCGTTCCTATAGAATTTATGAACTGATAAATAATTTAATGAATTTGTAAACAAATAAATATTTTCAATGATTTATCAAGATTTTTTATTTCCCCTTTTTTGAAACCCAATCCATGATTGCAATCTTTGAAAGATTTAATTAATTAGTTTATTAATTTGAGTAATTGAATATAATTAAGTGGAGTAGAGTAAAAATAGTCGGACCATTCATTCCGTCGGTAAGTGAATTAACACGTTGAAGGGGTGAGTCTCGTCATTGGCTTAATGAGCGTACACCATCCGAAAAGGCTTTTCCACCCTCAATCGGATAGTGGGGCTTTACCACCCACCACCCACTAGCGAAGGCGTAACTCCGAGTGTGTTGGCACTAACTTGCAGAGGGACAAACAGGCCACTAATTAGCAACGGCCGAAATGTCTGAGGGTTTCAAATGTGTGCAGAGGCTGAGCGGAAATTTCACAGTGTAACATTGAAATACGTACGGTCAGAATACTGTACCTCTATACCCAAACTTCCCACTTCAAAATCGCATCAGGGAGTCACTCCGGATGACATTGTAACCATTCGCACTAGGAGAATAATCTAGTTTTCAATCTGGATGGGAATTCACTTTTCTAATTCGCTTTAAAAATTTAAAAAATGATGAAAACTCACTGGGAAATGTGGAAATTTTTTACGTGGAGCATTGAATTGATATCGGATATTTTAAATGGTAATACTCGTTTATTATAAATAACTATTAACACACTTCTTGTCTAGCCTCATACATCGCCACTTTATGAAAGTGTAATCGACTGAATCGATCGATTTATCTAAATTTTACGATTATCCCATTTACACTTCAGGGCAATGGCTGTTTTATCCATTCCTTGTTGCTATTGTTATCCATCATTTTCTCGTATTCCTTCAATTATTTATCTCTTCATTTCTTAAAAATAGAAACACGTATGCGTTTAATACGACTTTCTAACTTATTGGCAATTTTTTATTTACACTTTATTCGATCGATTTTACCACTCCCACCCACTTGTACTTCTCATTATCATTATTTATTTTCAGATTCACCCAATGTATAATCTTCCACTTCGTTATTTTAACTAGGATTATTCATTAATATTGCGGGGTATATGGCTGTCATCGAGGAATTAAACGAAATTATCAGTTAAAAATGTAAAATAATGAAAAATTCCTCAGGAATCGACGAATTTGTTCCAAATTCACGACAAAAATCCCGATAAATGCACGAAAATAAATGATAATTCATGAAAAATGCAATGCGGAAAATGAAATAAAATTCAATGAGCGCATCTCTGTTAATCATCCGACGTGAAACAAAATTATTCATTTATTTCACTGGCAGCCTCACCCCAGAGGCAGAAAAAATTTCGTCGACGTGAAACAACTTCGTCAATTCTACGAGAAATATTGAACAAATACACTCCGTTCATTCTAATAACATCAAAGAGGCCATTAATTCCATACGCAATATATTCTCTTTTCTTAACAAAACGATCTGGGGTTTTTGCGAAAATCTCAGTCAAGATTGCATGAAAAATGGGAAAAAAATGAAAAAAAAGGGGGGGGGGGACAATAGAAAGGAGGAGAAAATCATCAATGTACTAAGCATGGAGGACAACAGCAGTAGAATTCCAAGTGTACATTTATAGCAATCAAGTACATCACTACAAACATCAACTCCCACATCTCCCTCCCCTCACCACTACTTTATTTCCATTCTTTTTAATCACGTGTACATCCGCTTTTTCTCCATGCCATTCCCCTCAAGTACTCCCCCCAATAATGGAAGTATCATAATCATCTGCAACATGTGGAAAAAATAGTCATTCACTCGCGCACAAATTCGAGCTTTTCCCTCTCTTTAACTACGAACTAAAAAAATAATGAACAAGAAAAAAAACGAAATAAAATAAGAATAAATCCAATGGTAAACAAAGAATCACATTTTTGTGACTATCATCTTTCTTTTTGAATTATTTAAGCGTTCGACCACTTTGATCCTTGAGTTATTCTTTTTTTTTGGATTATTTATCCATTTTTTATGATTGAAATTCAGTTATGAATGTTTATAACACTGTCAAATAGACTTTTTAGAAACGTCCAACAATCTCTATCAACATCCATTAGCTATTCACAGACTTTCGAGACCATTTTCTCCATTTCCACGTCGGTGTCAATGTCGTGATGCAGGTGATTACTAGCACTGGCGTTGTTGAGGGATGGTACTGAGTCTGTGAGTGATGGGGGCACTGGTGCCAGTGGTGTTGTTGTTGTTGAACTTGTTGGTGGTGTACTTGGGGTACTTGGGGTACCTGCAAGCTCCAGAGAAGTCGCTGGTGACTGCAGGGGCTCTGCTAAATCCTCAAGACCCTCAGGGGTTGGCAGCTTATTAAGGGCATCTCTCAATAGTCTGTAATGTCTCTGAATATCCGAGGAAAAAATTGTCAATTCAAATTTTTCATACAACAATCGATCCAAAAATAATTCTCCAGCCAATAACTCACCCTGAGTGCTAGTGCATTCAGTGATATTGTACGAGCAGACTTCCTGTCTGATCCGTGCATCTCCATGTCCATTATCCAACTCTCCAATTGTGCAACTATTTCATGTCTCTTTATCCAGAAGTGTGTATGAATCACCTGAAACCAAAACAATAGTCTCTGTATGGAGAATAAAACGAACAGCCTGTCATCAGCAAATTGAATTAAACTTGTCCTAAAATTGTTGTTTATCTACACATTGACGAAGTTCTCACCTCTTTGAAACAAGGACATGGATTGATGATCTGATCCAGCATGGCCCACTTGACAGTAGCGAAACAGACATTCGCATTGTACTCTTGACTAGATTGTGCGCCACTGGAAGTTCCCCTGGACCTCTCGTATCCAGGTTCATTGAAATAGGGCTCTGGGACGAGAATGAGTGATTGAATCGACACCAAAACCTGAAGAAAACTGCTGGTGTGTGCGTTCCACTTTTCCTCCGGTCTTCCATGCCAAGTATTGAGTACACTGAGACAGACCTTCCCATCATTATACAAATTAGGATTGAACCTGACACTGTGTCTCCCAGTGGTCTCTAAATTAATGAGCATGGGACTATTAGGATAATCCGGTGGAAAATAGACATCAAACTCGAAGCATCCATTGGCATACGGTGTCTCAGCAGGTCCAGTGATGAGTACTTTCATGATATCAAGTCGATCAGTATCACATCTAACGAATACACTGCTGCTATAAGACAGAGGAAGAGCCGTGGACAGAGTGACGGCCTCTTGTGCTAGCCTCTTCACCCTGGCAGGATGACTCCTGTCCCCAGCAGCTCTCATATTCGACTCAAAGTGATAAGAGACAACAAACTTGTATCCCCCACCATCAGAATTCTCAGCAATCATCTCATAGGTATCGAACTGCAGACTCTTCATTACCTCGAGGTACCTCTGCTCGAGAGATCGCAGATGTAACTCTGGTGCTGTTGGACTGGGTCCAGCCAGGTCTTCCCCAGTGGCAGCGAGTCTCGACGTTGCATTCTGCACGATTGTCGCACTCTCCTGAATATCAGGGATCAACGTGGCAAGTCCCTCGTCCTCAGAATCATCGGGATACTTTGGCAGAGACTTTGATTTATTTCCCCTTGTCCTGTTGATCTTGTGAACGTACGTGTCAACACACACTCTCATGCTGGAGAGTAACGATACAATGGAGGGATCACCAGATCTGCTGGCCCTTGGTAGTAGGAGTGGTGCCAATTGTGGTGCGAGTGCCATGGATCTCAACAGCTGGAGAACAGCTCGATAAAGGGGAATGTGCCGTGCCATGTCCAGAACCGAGTCATTTCTCAGGTAGGAGGAGAGGGCTGGCAGGAGGCAGGATCTAGCCATGAGCTCGGAGAAGGTGCCTGGAAGCTCCCTCTGGGGCCCACCCCCATGTCCAATGTAACTGGCGAGGACTCTCAGCAAAACTGTCACGTGCTCCTCTTCAGATCTTTGACGCAGGAGTGCCTGCTCGACGTTCCAGGACTGCTGGGTCGATCCAGTACCAAAACCAGTGCCTTTCGCCCAGTATAGGTGGGATTTGTCATCACTACGACCTCCAGTCTGTCCAATACGTTGATCAGGATTATCGTTGTAGGTTGTTGTTTGATGAGTAAAAATAGCAAGACAGTTGAGGAGTAGGAGAACAGCACCAATGTCCACCATTGTCCTTCGAAGGAGTTGTCCGTCATCAGTGGTCGGTGGAGTTGCCTCCAGGAGTTGTTTGAGTACTTGGAAGGGAAGAGTGGGGAGTGAAGCTGCCAGGGGTGAGCCCAGAATGTCTCCACCCTCTCCGTCGTCTGTGACACCAAGGGCAAGTCTCAGAAGACACTGCGCCTGCTTTCGGTCTCGTAGGAGGACTTCTGCATACCCCGGAAGGCGCAGAAACAGTCCAAAAGCTGCCAAAGAGTGCAGGGGTACGTGGGGCGCTGGTGGAGTCGATCTGGGAGATGTGCTGACCCCACCCTCCTCCACGTCCTCGTAGATGTCCTCACTCGCTTCCACCTTCACCCATTCGGCGTCTGTCTGCTCTGGGGATGGCGATTTCTCAGGTAACACTGGGGCTCGACCACTCTCTGGATAAACCAGGGGCAGATGCTTAGCTAGGACTGCGAGTCCACCTCCTGACGAAAAAACTCCCAGGGCACTCTCGATTCTTCTGTAAGTCAGGAGATCGCTGTCCTCGAAGTGTGGGGTATCGTCTTTCGTGTCTTTTGTACGCTGACGGAGCACCAGGTGGAGGCAGGGCTCTGAGAGGGAGAGACCTGAGTCTTCGGCAATGGCTAGGAGCTGAGAGATACAGAGCTGGGGGAGAAGTGGGGAATTTGGTCGGGATGAGTGGGTTAAATACTGTTGGCTTGAGGTGGTCGATGAGCCCTGAGTACTCGAGGTACCCTTCGAGGATGACGTGCCCTCTGGAAGACAGAGAGAGGCTTCGATAATTTAAATATCACTTTTTTTTTTATTGGAATCTCGATAGAATGAAGATTCTGGAGCTCATGGCAAAATTCCAAGGAATCTTTTCTGTTGCTCTAGAAATTTGTAACGAAAAAGATCTCTGAAATTCAGGCCATCAATCCTTTCATTAATTTCCAGGAGTGCTCTTTCGATCTCAATGGATTTTTGAGATAAGATCTGTTTTGTTGCTCAGAAAATTTATAACAGAAAAGATCTATTTTCATTTTTAATCAACAAGAGCTGTAGAGAAAATTAATTCGATCCCCACTTCATTCTTTCGATTAATATTTGAGAAAAAATTTTGATGGGATGAGCCTGAATAGGAAACAAGGAGACTGAATTTTCAAGATAAATAGACAATATTGTGATAAATAAGGGAATAAAAACATTGAATTGAAGTTGATTTTTGGTAATCCATACCGGAGCCTAAACGGGGCTTTCTAATGATGGGTCCACGGGCCTGTGACCTGTTGGACGCCTCCTTGGCACGTTTATCCTTGGCAGTATTTCCAGCAGCAACGCTCAGGGTGTCTACCATGAATGCCAATCCTACTTCCTTCCACTCCTGATTCCTTTCATTTTTATTAGTCTCACTCTCCTTATATGTATTCGGTAGGAGCAAAGTGAGCCAAGCACCTGTACCATGGGGGTCATTTTTCTTTATCTATTCTCCTATTCATCCGTTTATCTTTCAACATTTACGTATGTCTCCGTGTTTCGAGGGAAATTCATGTATTTCGTTGAGATGATTCGTGATATTATGAAGGAAGAGATAACTAAACTATTGAGAGTAATACAGTGAAATAACAAATATTTTGAGAATTTTAAGGCCCAATTGCATTATTTGGAGGAATTTCATAATTAAAAAAAATAAATTTTTTTATAAAAAAAGAAAGACATTTTTACATCTTCACGATTGGGCCTCAAGTTCAAAATAATTGAAGAGGGTCTTGTTAAAATGATTGATCGATTTTTTAAAATGATTGATTTATCTACTCAGTGAATAAAATTATTTAAAAGTGGCAATCTGAACTCACCGGACACCTGTTGCAATATATCAGCCACGGTGGACTGGGTAGAAATGTAGAGTAACTGATGATAATGTCCAAGTGGATGTTCTGGATGGGGTGGCATCGAGGGAACAGTATTGCCACCACCAGTGGTAACTGTCATCGATGTCTCTGATCTCACTGAAACGAGCACCTTCTCACCCTCGAGCAACAGTTGGAGGATCAATCTCCGCGTAAATCCCGAAATTCCGTGAAGATATCGTACATCTGAATCAATTGACACTTGATTAATTGATGCAATCAGCTGATCGTCCTCGACTGATTAAATTGATATCCTTCATTAACATTAGGTGAATCAGTTCGATTGATGCAGTAATCTACTCACTTGATGAAACTCTCTGCTGCAGAATTACATCTGTCAATAGCTCGGCCAATAATTTCTGATTATTAGGGTGACACCAGCAACAGCGAGACAAGAATTTTATCATCGCTGATTCCAATCTGGTGTACGAGACGTTCATTCTGCAGAAATCAAATTTACAATTTAAAATCTCCTGAAAATAATCAATGCCCTTATTAAAAAAAAATCGGTGTCACGCTGAGTCAGCCGACACTTTCAGATATCTACGTCTTCTATTCTTTCACTTGCGAAATATATAAGGCATACCATTTTGAAGCTGATAAAATTCCACGTGCGCTTTAATATCGCCCTAGTATATAGTAAAAAATATTTTTTGCTTGTGAATAAATAATTAGAATCCCTTGGAGCGATTCATAATTTTATTTTTATTAATAGATAAAATGTTCTCTAAAGATTTCCGAAAGAAAAATGCGATGACATTTTTGCCAACACTTTCCCCACCCAAATATAAAATCAAAATTCCCGCAGCTTAAGTTGTCAATCCTTCATATTTACCTAGCAAAAGTAATAGAAGGATTTTCCACCGGTCTATTGCTGAGTAACGAAGCAAGTGGCAGCCAGAATCCCCGTCCCTCTCTACCCAGCCAATCCCTCATCTTTCCCTCGGAGCAGACGAGCGTGAGAAATTCTAGGACCGTAGCCACGCTGTCAGGATCCATCATATTGAGTCCCCCATTATTCTGGCCAAAAGCCTCACTGGCTTTATCACTGTCAGTCAAGGCACTCCCCTCTCCGCACTCCTCGCCACTCTCGTGTTTGCAAAAATCCTTGATACTGGTGACAAGAAGAGCAGGTAATCCAGAGTCAATGAGCTGTTGAATACCAGGTGGTGATCTGGCTGCAGCAGCAACTGTCAGCAGCTGTCCCTCAGTCAACTGTAGACACTTGTACTCAGGCAGTTGCAGCCTGGAGTACCACTCCTCAGCATCGGACTCGCTCTTTCTGTCGTCAGTCTGTCCCTCGCTCTCTTTTCTGTCATCCGAGATCGAGGCTGAGTGATCGGTCGCCAAATTGGGAACGAGAATTCTCACTCGTTGGAGGAGAAGAGGAAAGAGCGATGGCCTGACGTGACATAGTGCACAGAGGGTGGCATCGATCGCCTGTTTCAGGGCCGAATATGTCTCCAGGGAGAGGGTCCACTGGTACAGAGAATTAAAGAGATCATCGCTGAGAAGCTCTTCTAGATTGTACATTCGATCTCTAAGCTCGTGGGCCTTCCAGATGATCGTCGAGATGCAGTGCACGTAAATCGCCGGTGGACTCACGACATTTGGATTATTCTGGTGTGATCTAGCTACACTGTTCATTGCAGATGTATGAAGCCACGTCAGCACTGCGGTAATTCTCGCTTCTGTTCCTGAATCCTGGGAGGAGCACAACTGCTGGAGCAATTCAACCACCAGCTGAACTGTTGATGCCTTCTGAGTGGTAACACCAAACAGAGGTGCACACCTGTTGTTCAATAATAAACTGATTAATCTCAGTCCGAGTTCCTTGGAGTGGAGTCCAAGCTGGAGGAGAACTCTCTCGAGGTTTGGTGTGAAGAGGGATGGAGCTGGCAGGAGCAGGAGACTGCAGCAGGCTTCAACAAGTCCCTCCACAGCTGCTGCAGAGTTGAGAACTTCCTTGGAGAGACTTGAGGATAAAGCGCTGACAGACAGACACTGATGGACAAGCCTCAGCCATCCCAAACTCGTTCTCGTGAATTGCTCTTCATCAATTGTCTCGTTCCTAGATTTTATCTCACCGAATGCTGTGGTCCCGAGGATTCTAATCTGACTGAGACTTATATTTGTGGAGTCCCTGGGTTTGTACAGCCTCACGAGGACTGACGTTGCAACCTCAGGCTGTGACAATGTCAACCTGATGAATGTTAATCCAGCTGTCAGCATTGGGGGACAGATTGGTGTCAAATCAGTGTTGCCTTCTCGAGAAATCTCTAATGCCACTGCTGAGGGGCAGGTCGCCAAGGAGGTGAGGTGAGGCTGGAGTTCCACTTCTCGGAGTAAAATAGCACAAGGTAGAGTGATAGTCAAATCTACCCAGGCCTCTCCCGGGAAGAAATGATAACTCCAGGCTGCTGTCCTTGCCCTTCTGTGAGGTGCTGCACTCTGTATGAGTACATCAGCAGGCTCCACCATGGGCTTCACCCAGGAAATTGTCCCGAGTGGAGCGAAATTCAGAATCCCATCCTCGTAAGTCTCCAGAGTACCTGAGGATTTTTTGCTCGTGGTTGCAGTGGCAGCGGCCAGATTAGGAGCATTAGAGAGATGCTGCATGACGAGGGCGATTACACCAGGAGTAGAGGCCCCAGTGTTGGTCTGATTAACAGTCGAGGACTTGACCATATTTTCACACAGGACTTTAACCCCTCCCATCAAGGTGAAGGCTGATAATGATGCTTCGTTATCTAGGACTTTCAGAATGTACCATAGAAGGGGCTCTGACAGTTGCATAACACCCAATTGTCGATCATTACTCATTTGTTCGTGGGTGGATGACAAATATCGGTACAGAGGATTGAGCACCAGGTTGGGACTGGTGGCTTTTCTCATGAGAGTCATCAGAAGTTGGAAAGTGGCGTCTGGGATAGAGGCAGGATCTCCGAGCTCTGAGACAGCTCCAGTTGCAGCTTCTTCCCCAAATAACATTGCTAATGAGGATCTAGTACTCGAACCGAGGGCCCCCAGGAGCCTCATCATCGTGGGCTCATGCTGGAGTACAGTGTCAGTAACGCAAGGATGTTTTGGTTTGGGTATTGCACCCTGGCTCATCCTCATTGACGTCTGCTCCGCGACTTTACTCTCGTCCGTCTGTGAGCCGATTTGATTGATATCTGATCTCGAGGTCTCAGCCACTTCCATGTCAGCGGAGCTGTCGGTCTTGGAGAGTCTCGAGGGCAGGGGTGTCTGGACGAGTCTGCAGACTAGCTTGATGAGTGCCACAACGAGGGTATCCCAGCTGGTGGGTCGTCCCTGACGTGGTCCACCTCCTAGAACACACGCAAAAAGCCCACCAAAACTCCCAGATTGATTTGGAATGTCCACTGCACCGCTGCACTGCACCCCAACTCTGGCACCTCTGACGTAACTCGACACCAGAACTCCCACGCACTCAGTTATACTCATTGCTGTACCAAGATCGGTATTCGTGAAGTTCAGATTGATCAACGAGGTGATGAGGATGCACTGGGCATCGAGGGGACCTCTTCTAGCCACAAGGGCACCCCCAGGTTGCACCAGCTGGTAGACGACCCGGAGAAGAAGCTCCTTCAAGGCATTTCCCAGGGAACTGCCTGGTGTAATTACGTCACACCTCATCTCCAATCTCACGAGAAAATCCTGGAGGGCTAAACACACCCTGGGCCCTGCCATCATGTACTGCTTGTCCCTGGGCTCCACGCTCAAGCCATTACCTGATAAAAGCCTCAGCAACATTGCCCCCATATTTCTGTCCTTGACAATACAACTCGCCATTCCTCCAAGGAGTCCATCGAGTGGTGTACTGATGCTGGGGTCCACGTGATCCGAGGGCATTGGCTCATTGCTGGTGAGTGTAAGCGTCTGCAGGGCTAGACACCACGCCCTCAAGGACACTGGATTCCAGAGTAATGCAGCTATCAAACCGGATATTGCAGTGGAGCTCAGAGGAATTACTGGGACTAATGAGGAGTCAAATTGAGTTGAGGTTGAATCAACTGTTGCATCGAGATTGAGGGTAAGCCACAGTTGGAGAACGAGTTCGAGACTGGTATTGGAGTCCTGGAGGGAGAGATCAGTAAATATTCTGTCGAAGCACCGAGTGAGCATCGAGAGGCTTGAGGGTGAGGGCTCTGCTGGCATTCTGATGTCCTGTCCTCTGTCGGTCCATCCGGAGGCTCTTGTCCCACCTGCCTGGGAGCGATTGCTCTCTATTGGGGTTTGAATAGTGGCGTTTATGCTGAGAGGTAGATTGTAAGCCCCCAGGGTGGAGTATCTCCTGAGGGAGATCTCCACTCCCATTTCAACTCCGTACTCCAGTCTTGCATCCAGTGCCAAGGATATACCAGAGCTCGCTGATGGTGGCAGCTTTGTTATAGCATTTCCCTTTCTCAGCATGTTTTTTCCACGCTCGAGAATATCGTCGAGGAACTCCTCGAGTTCGCTGTCATCGGAGTCGAGGAAGGAAGAGAGCTCGAAACCATTTGATTTTGAGGTGGAGGCTATGGGAGGAGCTGCAATGCTGTCTTGAGTGTCTTCGTCGCCATCGCCATCGGCAAATCCCTCGTCGTTGACGACTGTTGTCGACCCACTAGTGCCAGCAACACCAGCCAAGTCCTCTTGAGGGGGTTGAGAGTCATCTCCTCCCAAACCATCGAAATTTCCCTCTGATGGAGGGTCTGTGGAAGGTGAGGGCTTGGGGAAGAGTCTCCCACCCTCGAGGAGGTCCTGCAGGAGGCAGCTGATGGCGTGAGATGACCAGGCGGTGTCTGAGCTGCCTGTTGCCAGTTTAATTAGTTTCATGAGCTGATCCTCGTTCATCAGCTCGCCCAGGATAATCACTGGACGAGTGGACACTACCAGACGAGCAACAACCTTGCAAGCTAGGAGGAACATATCGACGTTTGAGGAATTGTTGAGTATCAGGGAGATTAGACCACGGGCCACTGGAAGCACATGCTGATGGGAGAGATTTGTCAGACAGTCTAAGTCAATCTCTGGAGGCTCTGATCGTGTACTCGAAGAGGACTGGCTTCGAGGGCCTCTTGAAACGTGTAGTGCCTCGTTTCGCCTCATCATGTCCTTGAAATGCTTGAAAGCCGAGTGTTGCTTCAGGGTTTTCTTGAGATTTCTCTCGTGGGACTTCAGCACTTCCAGTTTGGTGGAGAAAACAGCTGGAATCTGACTGATGGTCGACCAAGTGTAGCTCTGAGTTGAGGGTAACTGTGTTCCCTTCTTCGCTTGTTCAATGTCCTGGAGCTGCTGTTTATGATGCATCAGACGCTTCTGTATCTTCTTCCTGTAATTTCGTGAGGCAGATGATCTGCTCGCTGACACGTATTTACGGTGCATAGCGGATTCACCCTGGAGAAATTCCCAGCGAGATGATACTCCGTGCTCCTTGTTCTTGTCATTATTATCGTCAGAGCAAATGGATTGAGTGGCAGTTGTGTCCAAACACACAGAGAGAAAGAGAAGAACCCATCCAATGAGAGTTGTATCGAGTCTTACAGTTGTGGATTGGCCGTTTGAAAGTGGCACCAGGAGTCGACCCAGTGTGCGTACCATAGCGTCGACAACCGATGATTTATTGGCCCCTGCCATCAGTGACTTTCGTCCCAGGAATGTCAGCAGTATGAAAACCCTGTCCTGTGGGAATATGTAGGTGGAGGATGTTGAGTATAGATTAACCAGAGTATTCGCCAGGAAGTTCCCCCACCATGGCTGATGTCCAGCGACTCTTGCCAGAAGTGCTGCTGCATGGAGCTGGAGTCTTGGTGCTGGTGTTACGACACAAACAGAGTGGAAAAATCTCTCGCAAATTGTTGGTGTGAATATTTCACATAGAGATGTTGGTACTGGGGGCACTGGACCAATCTCGTACATCGTGTAGAGTAGAATATCGGACAAAGTCTCCCCGAGAATTCGTAATTTATCACTAGGAACATTAGCGAGTTGTACGTTTGGAGGTGAACTGGGTCCTTTCCATGCCTCCAATCTCCTCCAAACACCTCTCACGACGTTCAACTGATGCTGGAACATGATGCACTCCTGGTAAGTAGTCAAAATTTTGGACGATGGCTGCTCCTTGCCCTCAGCTGTATTCTTTCCCTTGCACAAATAATGCTGCATGTGCATGACGTTGGGGGTCTCGGTGCAAAGAAGAGGATCGAGAAGAGTCTTTAGCCTTTCAGTTGCAAGGCTAAACCTACACTGCACATCCTCAGCAAGAGCTGACAGAATACTGCACTGTGAGTCAATCATTGCTAGAAGATTCACATCAGGATGTCCATTTACCTCAGAACGACCTGGATCTGATACCTCTGCATAATCCTCACCAGGAAGTACCACCATGTGACCATAGAACATCCCCAGAGGGATCTTACACCTCGTCGTTGTCATCCCATATCGACCAATCGTCGTTATCTTCAGGTATCTACAGACAGGTGGTGGCTGTAGGTCATTTACCACCAGAGGTTTTGTACCAATATCTCCAGCCACAACGAGTCTCGTTCCATCTCCTTCCTCACTCTTCGACCAGATATCAATGGAGAGGGACACGAGATCGCTACACGATGGAATCATTAGGTCTGTCAGTAGAATGGGTGAGCCAAAATCCAGGGTAACGAATCTCCTCGCCCCAGAGTGCATTCTCTCGACTACAAGAGCCTGCTGGGGTGGCCAACAGAGAAGTCTTCCCCAGGGAAAATTCATTTCCTCTCCAAAATTCGATTGGACACTTTTCAAATCACTTCCCCCATTTCCAGAGCTCTCGAATAAATTCCCCAAATTGATGGCACTTACCCCAGGATCAATTTTCTCCATCTTCGTACCATCAGAAGCTCCGTGACAGGTAAAATGTAGTGGCTCAACCTCCAGCAGTCCCTTCATACTGTGATTAGTGCACAATGCCTTCAATTTACTGGGAACCACCAGATCACTGTTGGGATTGGTGGGTAGAGTGAGCAAATCCCGCAGATCGATATGGTCCTGAGTGTAATGAGTGGTGGCAGTGGTTATCGAGGAAGTTGTCTGTTCCCCATTGACCACCGATGCATAAGTCAGTGGTGCTGAGCTGAATTTTGGTGGTATCGGTGGTTCCATGTCAAACAGCTCAGTCTCAAATGGATTATTATAAAATCCAAATCTAGTTGCCAGTAAAAGGTGATAGGGATTCACCCTGTTGGACATTTCCCCAGATATCTGCTGAAGAATATTGATACACTGTTGAGCAACGCTGTGACTCTTGTCCAGGGGCAATAGTCTGGTGATGAGAACAGAGAGCCACCTGAGAGATCCTGCCCACTGGATGCCAACGACTCCCGGGAATAGCGAGACAATTACTGAGAGAACTGCCTCGTCGAACGAGTTAGCCGTGACATCCTCGAGGTTCCTGAGGCCCTCACTGCAGATGACAATGAGTTTAACGCACTTATGAGCAATACTCCTGCCAGCATTGAAAATGCATGTACGTAAAAGACTTGGAAGTCTCCCCTGAATGCACCTGATGGTGTCTAACTGCATGGCCTTGGCCTCAGCGGCATGCTGTCCCACTCTGAGCCTGGCCAGTCTGATGGCAGTCACCCACACGAGGATATCAAGTGCCAGTGACTGACACACGAGAAATTTGTCACTTCCCTGGAGGCAAGCAACGTTCAGAAGATTCTCAGTGAACAGAGTGGACTCCAGCATGACCCAGCGTTGCATTCTCTCCATGGGCATGGTCGTTGGCTGGACTGATCTGACTGTAATTGAAATCTCATGAATCCAGTCGCAGCCGATGTAGTACTCGAGTTTCTTGTTCGCACTAGCTGCTATTCTTTCGACTGCAGCACCAGGTAGGAAAGGTCCGGCGTCGTCGATCCTCAATTTTTTCGATGTTGGTGGCTTTGTCTCGAGCAGATTTATTCTGCTCTTTGATCCACTGGCACCACTTCCAGATTGATCCTTGGCAGGATCGATGAGGGCTTTGATGTGAACCAGTAGAGTTCGCGCTTTAGCTCTGAATAATTTTGGGCTCGTCAGGGTGACACAGCCAGAGTGATCGGACAAATCCATACAGCGTTTCAGGTTAATGGGACCACATAGAATTTCAGTGTTGTGCTGACGTTGGTATTCCTCACTTACTATTGGATTCTCCCCTTTCTGATCATTGCTGATGTTGAAGTGTATTCGCTCGTCGACTGGTGTCAGTGGGGACTTGTGGTGCCCCAGACCTGTTATGTTCTGCTTGAGAAGTGTCACTTGTATCGTCGGGGGCTCGAGACAAGGTGAATGCAGGGAGAACCTCACGTCCACCTGTCCAATCCCCTCAGCAACATTTCTGGGTAATGTCAGCTCGAACACGTGTTCATCCCAGGTTGTAGCGTCATTCTGGAGTCTCCAGGTTCTTGTGTGATGCTGGTCCTCCGACTGGTGAAGATGCTGTGGGTATCGACGCTGTCGCTGTGCTTGCATCATCTCACTCCAACATGAGGGAACTGTGGCACTATAAGCTGGAAAATGCTTGTCAAATTTAGTCAAGTCGTAGAGGGCCTTGAGGTCTGGATAAGTCAAGTTCGATCTGTGGGCGATTATAGGCTCCTGATAAGCTGAAGATGATGTTGAGGTGCTGGGGGTTATCTGGTCATTGGTGACAGCCCCAGTATCTGTCACCATCATATTAATGTCCTCTGTCTCCTCTTTCTCCTCACCAGAGTCGTCCTCCTCGGTTGTCGCAAAAAACCTCAAGGACCCAGTGCTGCTGCAGGCGCAGAGTCTCTCCAATCTGTTACAATAGGCTGCCGAGATGAATTTTTCAGTCTCTGATCTAGCCTCGGTCACTATCTTCAAGGTATTCAATTCCAGGAGTCGAACAACTCCGTCCTTGCAGACTAGGGCTATCTGTCCTTTGGGCTCGGTGGAGATCGAATTTATTCGATGCTTCTCCTGGAGTGGAAGAAGAACCCACTCTACTGGTGTTTGCTCTGGAGAGAGCTCTCGTTTAATCAGGGGATCTGGAATTATTTTTGGTACTTTATCGGTGAAATCAAGGGCATAGATCAAAAGGAGAGAATTCTCTGGGGTCGATGACTCGTTGTGATTCTCCCCATTCAGGAGTTTTGTTGATCCGTCATTTTGGTCCCAGTACATGTAGCTCTTTGGTGAAAAGAATTCACTCTCTTCGTCGATATCCATTTGATTTGTCATCGGTGGTGTTGGCTCTGTCCGGGATGTGGGAGGTGGAGACAGAGTGACAATGAGATGTCTTCTATCTTTGGTGGGGCCTATGTAAGTTATTCTCAGAGAGGAGGGGGCGTCAATAGAGATTGTCTGGAGAACGACTGGATCCTCCTTTATCGGTTTAGACATCTCTGACTTTTTGGTGATTGAGACGAGCTCCGAGGTCGAGGCAAATTGTTCTGTGCCATTTATGGGATTGAAATTGGCGTCGTAAGGACTCGTTGAGGGAGGGGCTGCACTGTAGCCAAAGGATGGGGCATACAGGGTATTCGATGAGGAGGCAGTTAAACCCGTTGCAGTAAACATTCCATCGAAGTGAGTCCCCACTACCATCTCCGAGTCCACGTCCTCGATCACTGGTGCTTCGTACAGCAACTTCGACATGTATATCTCCTGGTAAATATTCTCCTGGCGACCACCAGTTGAACTTGCACTGGTGCCAGTCCCTGATAATGTCTTCTTGGTTTTACCTGGCTTGGGGGGATCGTCTTTACTACTCTGGGGCGCTGCTTTGTGATGAAAATCGTAGACGACGAGATAATGATGTTTCAGGGTTGTGTATTTGTCAGCAGCTACTTTCATTATGTCTAAACTATCACTCGCAGCACTGTTAACACTGTTCATAGCCCGAACGAGAGAGGCAGATGGGGCCAGATCAGTTGAGGCCCACACGTTCTCCAGTGTCCTAAGTTGGCTACTGCTACTGAAAGAATTCACTGTGACACCACTTACCAGGCAGGGCCTTATGCTCGTGTCGGGGATGTCCAGGAGGAGAGGATTGGAGGAGGTACTGCTGGTGCTTGTGCTGGATTTTGTGTCGTCCAGGGAGGGCTTGGGACCTCCCAGGAGGGAGAGAGATGTCAGACTGAGCTTGTGGGAGCTTGGAGGTGGCTTGAAGTCACTCAAGGGATCTGGGTCTGTGGGGAGGGTTGATAGGTAGGGGCTCGATGGATTTCTTGCACCGTAAAATTGAATTGGAGACTTGTTGTTCGGTTCTTGATTGCAGACTGACACGTAAAACGTCACTTCCTCCTGAAATTTTTCATAAAAATTATTTAATTTCAAAGCTATCGAGTATGAAAAGCCTTTTAAATAGAAAAACCGCATAATTGAATATTTTCCAAATGAATGTCATGAATTAATCACCTTGAGTTGACTCGTAATATTCCACACATTGACGAGTCCATTGTGCGATGCAGTAGCGGCTAAACCAGCAACATTCGTAGTACCAATAACTTCAACATCATCAGTAGATTGACGCGCTGGGGCAGTGGCTAACGTGACAGACAGTGGTACATTCTGGGTATATTCACCCTTGACAAATGGACAAGCTGGTGAATGTCTCTCATGTTCAGACCAGGGCTCATCGGTTGGCTCCCAACAAACAAGACACACGTTGCAAGTAAAACACATTGCCCTGTCCTCAGCTGTTATGTTAGGCTCATGATAAAAGCCAGCCTGTGCCATATGTCCAGGTAATGCCCATCTGAGAACATTATTTCTCGATTTAGACTCACTAGATAATTTCCATATCAGTTAAACCAGTGTCTCAGGAAATGATAAATCGTTGGAATAAATTCAACTTACTTGTAATTCATGTGTGGCCATTTTGAGAATGTCTCACGTCTCGCTGCTTCACTGAACATGAGGGCCTTGTCAGCTGGTCCACTGTCCAATATAAGGCCAGGAAGTAGACCGTTCAGTCGTTCATTTATGGCAGAGGCTATTGGTAACGCTGGTATGTGTTTATTCTGTCTCTTTAATTCCATAACAAGACCTGAGCACACTAGCTTCAATACACCGTGGGGCAGTACCAAACATATTGTATTCCATTTTTGTGCTTTGATCCCTTTCTTCTGTGTCGCCTGTGCTGCAAGAATTTTAGTCCACAACTCGTGGAGGACGTCCTGGACATTATCAACACCAGGAAGATCAATACACCTCAAACACTGGTGGAGGAGAATGGCCTCGGATAAGAGAAGCTCGATTTTTATCACAGCTTCACTCTTCAATACTGGAGTTTGTAGTATTGTGTCTAGTAAGAGTACACCATTGTAGTCACTTCTCACGCCAATTCCTCGGCCATCTGTGTAGAGTACTTTGTCTACGCCCTCGGCAAGATACACTCCTTGAAGTTTTCCATTAGCTCTACCTGTTTCATAAACTTTAGTCAGCATCGTAATAGTTTTTATCTGTTACTCGATTGTCGTTGGGAGGGGACTTTCCTTTCTAGTGTTTATTATCACGGAGATAAACTTGTAACACGAAACAACAGTCTTCAAAGTGTTCCAAGAATGCGTTCAAGTGCTTGGAAAAAAAAAAAAACAAAACCCGTCAGTGGGTTAATGACGTGTAATTCTTGCGTATGGCATTATCACATTTTTCAGTAAGAGTGGCAGCATCATTAGGCAAAGTCTCTCCTAAAATCCCGAGATGATCTCAATGACATGAAAAAGTTTAATTCTTCCATTGAAAGTTTAAGAATTCGCTCAAAGATAATAATGAGATAAAAAGAAATGGAAATGATTGACGAGAAACAAATGAATCGTTAGAGCAGAGAAGAAGGAAACAGATGAGGATCTGAATCAGTGGTCCCACCCCATGATCAAGACGAAGATGATTTTTTAACCAACTGGGAATCGAGTGGGAATCATCGAGCAATCGGTCATTGGTTATTCAATGGGGGGATTGATCTATTCTCGATTGACTCCGAGGAATTGATCGATCTCTCATGACTGTCAGTGCAATCGAGATGACTGCGACCTTGACAGTGCCAGGATTACAATGGAATGACGATGATTTAGTGGCAAATTAATAATTATAATGACGAATGGTGTAAGGTTAATTATGATGGAATATATGTCTCACCCGACAAAAAACTCCGTTGAAGTATACCACCAAAGTTGACATCAAATACGTAAACCTCGGTATCGACAGTTGTGATAAGCAATACGTTTAAATTCGGATGATACACAATGCTTTTACACTCTGTATCAACGTTTAAATAACCGTCTTCTTTTAATAACCACGGATCATCATCAGCCATTTTTGTGTAGTCGATACGAATAAATAATTACTCGAAATTAAAAAAAATGATGTAGTCTAAATGTGTTAATTGATTTGTTATGGGTTATTTTAGTATTTTATAACGTCTTTATTTCACTAATTCACCAACATCACAAGAAACATGGCGTTCTCGGATACGCCATATTTGAGGAGAACGTCAGTGGTTTAGTCTGAACTATGCAGCTTGTCGACGAGAATTTTTTTTTTTTTCAAAAATTGCGCCGATTTTAGTGCACTTTGTATGATGCAATTATTGAAAGTAATGTATTGTTTCCGGTTAACGCCCAATAAAAGGCACCCCGAATTTTTTATTTATTTTTATCTGATTTTTATATGACGAATTTCGAAAATTTTTATTTTCTTGCAGTTCTAATGAAATTTCGGAATTTCTTGTAATTTAAAATTCAGAATTTTGGGGAAATATGAAAATATGACAACTGAAATGAGTTATTGAAACTGTTCTTTCTATTTTTATTCAGTACTTAATTATATACATGATTATTAAACTTGAAGAATTTAAACTTGATTTACTCTGGGGCTTTATTTTTCGCCTTACTCCACAGCTGCGGTTTAGCCTCCGGATACTTGTCGGTCATAAAACTCCGGAGTTCCCCATGTTCTGCATATAATCGAGTCCTCACCTCATCTTTATTCCTCAAATACGCAGTTTTTCGTAGTCTGACGGTCCACGAGGCCAGGCGAGTGTAAAATGGTGGATATTTCTTCTTTTTGTAAACAACTTTGCCACCCATTACGTATTGAGTGAAATCCATAACTTCCGTCGATGGAATTTCCTCGGGTTTTCTCACAATCGACGGCGAAGCCACAACAACCGGATAATTTCCATTCTCAGCCTTCAACTCGACGAGATGAAGCTGTTTTTCTTCAGCTAATTGTTCGTGCGTTTTCTGAAATATATTTGACATTTATTTGAATTATAAATAATTAGAAAGCTCATTTTCACTCACTTCCGGTGAATAATTTCGTAGTTTACCTGTTGTAACAATCCAATGAAAAACGCCTTAATGATATGCTGAAGACAACGAGATCCTTCGACCTTCGCATACAAGTCCTTAATCCCAATAATTTCACAGCAAGTCTTGATTGCCCTGTGGCATACCAACCCGTACCCCTCTGCCTTCTTCGTGACGAAGATCTTCGTCTTTCCGAATTGCGTAAAGAAATCATGATGCACAGTGTGCTCTTTATACCGATTAATGTACATCAGCTTCATAACAGCACGATTTTTCGCCATTCTCAACGCAGCTCGACCCTCTGATGCCTTCCCCAGGGAAAATCCAGCGAGACCATTTCCATTTCCAGTTATCACCATTGTACTCACTCTCCTCTTTCGTCCCAGATTTCCAGTCATAACCGATACCATTTTGTATTCGAGAATTCTTGTATCGAAACCTTCGAAGGTCTCTTCGCCAACAGGATCAGGGGGTCCAATACTCCTTCCACCAGCTTTAGCCCCTGTCCAACCTCTCTCCAATGGCGTTAATTTAATTCTTCTCCTCTTCACCATGGCATCTCTGGCGGTGAATAGTGCCTTCTCGTAGTCAGGGTTGTCTGGGAGCTTCTGGTGATACACCAGCTCACGTCCCCTCAGAACTGGAGAGTTCAATCCAGGAAACAGCATGTTCTTCTTACCAACGCCAATTACTTGTCCTTTATTCAAATTTTTTATGATTCTTCTCGATTTAGCTCGTCCTCTCTTTCTTCCTGCATTGCTGACGTGGGTCGCTGACTTCCAGAGACGATCGGCAGGATCTTAATAATATAGGATATAATAATAAGGACTATCTCAAGTTAATTATATTGTGAATTAATCTCTGTAATGATTTGTAAAACGATTCATTTTAAATGAATAAAGAGATGATTGAATTTATTTTGAATAAATAAGTAATTCACCGAATTGTTTTTATTGCATATCGAAATTCACCTGTTTTTCTATAAAAAAATTAAATAAACAATTTGATTTGTGATGGAGAGGTTATAAGCCGGGTCAACAATTTTTCATCGGCACGTTAAATAAAATAAGTTTTCTCACATTCATTGAAGAACGACACGTTCCTCACAAAATTCTTCACTGGAGTACCCTCATTAATCGTCTGCAGGGTGCACTGACTCCCAGGGGGAATATTTTGCAATCCTGATGAGGGGAAAAACAGTAATTCATTTTGAGGTTAGAAGAAGCCCCTGGACTTGTAAATATTTTTTAAACATCCTGAATGACATGAGTTGAGAATAATTTTACCGGTTCTCGAGATGTTGAAGGATACCCTAGGTCCAGCCAGAGCTCCACAGGCTCTCAATATCCTGAAGGCCATCCCTGAAACTCTGAAACCTGGACCTGTCACGTCGTGGAGTTCACGAGGTCCGACCCAGTGTTGCCTGACAAAATATCGATACTGTCTTCATGATTTTCGATATTTTCTCCTCGATGTATCGATACTTTTCGGCAATAATCGACGAATGAGCCAACAACAATGATAATAATTTTACACAACTGAAGAGTTTATTGTCCCGGTGAATTAATCAATTTGGCAAAACAATTCTGCAACAATAAATTATTATTGAACACTTGTAAGTGACGAGTACTTAAAAATCATCGAGTGTCATCGGAATACTCTTAAATTAAATGTATCATTTTGTCACTGTCATTTTTTTAATGTAAAATGTAGTGACGATGCGCATAATCACCTGTTGTTGTCACAAATGTAAATGCAATCGATATTAGTGTTTGACGTGTGATAAGACCCCCATAATGCCAAAAAATGAGTACATAAAGTGATTAAACTGGTTCAATTGCTCATCGCATCCGCTGCATGTTAAGGTAATTCAAAAGAGAATAGTGAATACCAACACTAAATAATAAATAATTCGGTAATTTTTCTGTTGAAAACACTGTCCTCGTGATTATTGTAATTCAATTTGTAATTAAGGGTTGATGCATCCCTTAATTTTCGAATTTCTCCGACAATTCATTTAGTATTCACTTCAATTTATTTCTACAATGGATAAATTCAGTGAAAATCATTCCAATGAATTATCTCTACAATTTCAATTTTTAATTGAACCTTTCAGATGTGACTTCATCGACAAAACTCACCCCCCGAACACCAAAAGATAATCCCATAATCCATCTCCTAAAATGGAGAAGATAGTTCCAATAAATTGGGTGAATAAACTCCTGCTGATTCTCAGCATCTCGACAGCTGGTCTATGTCTGCTCCTGGAGCAATGGTTTTCCCTCACAAATCTCCCGATCTACATCCCCCTGATCTGGTCCCTGATCCTGATTACGGTCTCGACCTGGCTGAGCTGTATAATTCTGAAATACACTCTGAAAGCCACCAGCCCCTTGAACATCGAGCCCCTGACCAAATGGCTGAAATCCCGACTAAAAATTCCCGCCAACTCCTCAACCCCTTTAACCACCTCTCCCTCGAGGTCCCACAAAATTCACGATTCAACAATAGTAAAACTGGTGTCCGATATCGATGACAAATACATATCGACCTGGTACGACAGTATAACATCAGAGAAAACCTTCAGGAACGAGTCCAAGCACCTGCTGAAGCAGCTCTTCAGGATGATTTCCAGAAAATTGTCTCGAGTCAACGAGATCCGTATCACCCACAAACTGATGGACGTTCTTTTGCTGCATTTGAAAGAATACAGAAGATCCTTGAAGAGAATTGAGAAGGGCTCGAAGGACCTGGAGGACGCCTACAGGTGCTCCCATCCTGGCTCGAGGTCATCAGTGGCTCTGGAACACACCCTCCACCGAATGGTAACACTCATTGCCCGGGAATTCCTCCAGTGGGAGCTAACCAGTTCTCTCCCCTGCAAACTCCTGATTTCAGTCCTCGCCAAACGCCTCCTGAAGACGGTATCTGAGTTCAGTGATCCTCAGTGTCTGCTCACACACGTCTTGAAATTACTGAAGTCCACAGGATGTTCCAGGGCCTCGGAGAAGAGGAATGGATTGGTCTCGAAAGCCCTGACGGTGGGGATCACTTCAGTGACAGCTCCAGTAATCCCCAGGGCCTTCGAGGAAGCTCCCCCGACGTTCGAGATCACAGAGCCAGAGGGGGCAGTTTACTCAGCTTCCGAACGTGGGGAATTGTCGCTGGAGGGGTTATCCTCTCCCAAGGGCCTCTGGGCTGAGGAAATTGAGGATCCTGAAGATGATGGTATCTCTCCTATTTACGAAGAGCCCACGGACTTTGCCACGACAATTGCTAGACTCAGGAGTCTACTTCAACAGAAGTCCTCAGCAACTACACCTCAACCTGAGGAAAAGTCCCACGTTTTTTACGAAGGAAATCAATTTACTAACTTGGCCATCCCCTGGACGGAGTTTTGCACCGCGCCTGATGGATCACAGCAGCTCCTGTATTGCATACAATTCGATGATATCGAGCAGCATGGCGAGGACCTCTTCGAGACCACCACTGCCACCACCAGAAGGCAATATTCGGATTTTGTCCAGCTTCATGGGACTCTGGAGGAGGTGCCTGAGTATGCTGAGGTCGTCTCGGAGATCAGATTGCCAGATGGGGGGAGAGTTGAGATGGAGAATTACCTCAGGATGCTGTGTGCGAGGCTCGGGGATTCTGCACAGTTGAGACACTTCTTGAGACCCAGCAGTGGTGGAGGGAAAAAAGCTGATGCCGTCGCCCCTCGGCTGGATAGATTCCTCGCTAAAACAGTCACTGGAGTTTTTAATACTCTCAGGACAGTCGTTCCTGGATTCGAAATGGAGGAGGAAGAGGTAGCTTTGCCAACATTGATGCCCCTCGCTGATATCCCCTGGAGATTCGTGGAGGACATAAAGACGAAGAATCTCGCCGACGAATTGAAGCAACTCGTCGCCGAGAGAATCGATTACTGCACCGTTGATACTGCGTACGAAGCAGTCGACACCATCGAAGGCAGTGGAGATTCTGAGCTCCTGGCCCACTGGTGGGAGACAGCACAATCCCCCTACGACGAGGAACTCGACGAGATCGATTCGAAGCTCATGATTACCTGCTCCCTCTTGGATATTCTCTGTGAAATTCTCGCGGGGATTAAGAGCTCCAGTACTATCAGGCAAGAGGCTGTCGTCAGGTGGATTAAATTGTTCTTTGGCAGCTGCATTGAGGGTGTAATTCAAGACTGCCTGGGAGGCATCTCTGAGGTTTTCAAATTGGAAATCGATGATGACGAGGGGGAGGACGGGGGTGGAGACCTGGAGGAGAGGGTGGTGCAGGGGCTCGTGGGAAAAGCCTATGGCGATCTTAAGACCGTCTTTGGAGAGGACGAGCTCACTAACATGATTGCTTTCTTCGTCAGGTCCTTTGGATCTCGAAGAGTTAATTGTGATGTTGCTCTTCAGGTTCTCGATGTTGCAGCCTCTGAACTTTTCGCCGCTTGCAGGGATAAACCGACTACGGCGGGAGGGGTGAGTACCTGATTTTGTATATAAATTATTGTTAAGGATTTTCGTTGACGAACAATTTTTGTATTGCACTGGAAGATTATTTAATATGGAAGAGTTTATTTCATGTTTAACAATTTTTTTATTCGATGGGTGGAATATTTTTACTGTTCGTTTTACTGTCTATTTTTTTGAGAATAAGATTTATTTGATTTTCTGGTATTTAATATTTTTATTCGGAGAATTATATTTTTCGATGGGCAGAAATAACGAGTAGAATATTGATGATAATTGTTAAAAATGTATTGATAATCCATATCACTGAAAAATTATATTTCTTCAGACAATTTCGAATGTGTTGGAATAGAAAAATAGTACGAAGGATGGATTTTGTGATGAAGAGCTATCGAAATCATTCCAGATTTTGTTATTGCAAAATGTTCATTGACTTTGACATGATGTATACTAATGAAAAATACAATAGATTCAAAACCAAGTGAGAAATTGTTTTAATATCTAAATTAATTTCCTTAATCTTAATTAATTGTTATTTATAGATAGAAATTTTTCAATTCATTCCTTGGAGTTTTGATCCGCTTGACCTTTCTGTTTTTCGAGTTGTGCCCTGAAAATAATATCAAAGTTCAAGAATTTTTTCAACCCAGAATATCTTTTAATCACAACCTCGACAGATAAATTTAAAAAACTTCTTAGTCTTTCGATTTATTCACCTCAATTGCTGATTGAAATCATCCTCTACATCATCATCATCCCAATTATCCTCCCAGACACTGATGTCCTCATTATCCTCATCTTTGGCTGTCCAATCTATCAAAAAAAAATCTATCAAATACAAACCTTCCATTCGGAAGCAAAAATCATCGCAAGTGCACCATATGAATCAGCAAATTAGAGGTTAAGTCGTCAATAATTGAAAACTTGAAAACCATCACCTTCAGCTGGAAATTCCTCGAACTCGTCGTCCTCCTCGAGAAGACCCAGGTCGACCTTCGTTTTGTCCCCCTTCGTGTCTGTCATTTTTCCAAAAAAAAATTATTTCCAGTAGAAAAAAACTGGAGCACAAATCAGCACAAAAATTCAAGTCAGCGTACACAACAAATGACGACTGTCACGACACCAGTGAGCAATAATGACAATTTAAAAAAAAAAATCGTGGGGGTTGTCATGACGTCACTGTCGTTCGTCCAGATCATCCAGATCTTCTGTTGTGTTTCATTTTAATTATACTGCAGCTATAACTTAAAAACAACGAACAAAGACCACCAGTAATTGTAATCCAGGAGTTGCTCTGAAAATTGTGTTCATTTCGTAATCAAGTGATTCGTTCTCTAACAACTTGTGATAATTTCTGACTCAATGAATTTTGGAGTCAGATAATTGACAAACAGGTGAAAATTCCAATTCATTGGATTTTATTGATGTGGAAAAAGATTAAGAGGAAACTCTCGTGGTGTAATTAAAACGAGATGACATTGGGAATGGCAAATGAAATTGAATGACGAGTGAGAGAAATTTGGATTTCAGGTTTGAATGATTGAATGAGAGAAGGGATAATTAGCTGATGGACATGCCTCATCAACGCACACCCCAGAAACTCCCAGTATTTGTTTTTCCACCTAACATAACATTTTATTCAGACGATCAATCAACACATAAACGAGTCCTGACGTTGTACAATCCGTATGAGTTTCCTGTAAAATTCAAAGGTAATTTTTTAATAACATATGGAAGGATTTTTTTTTCTCTCAACAATTAATTTAATTCTTGACATGAAAATCTTCTGCGAAGGAGTTAAATATTACCAGCAATTTTGTTTTAGTACTGAGTACTGCTCCCAATAAATATAAAGTGGGTGACCCAGAGGGAACGATAAAACCAAAAAATTGCATAGATATTGTGATAAGACACACATCTCTGCTCCCAGTAAACTACAATGTAGTTGATAAATTCAGGATCCAGATGCAAGAGCACCCGACCAAACAGGTATCAATAAATCTGAAAAATTTATGATCGAATCCTGCAAAGATTTTTTTATTTTCAGGTGATAGGGAAGAGAGATATTGAGGCGAGATTATTGACAGGCACTAGTGAAACAGCCGGTCGAGGAACACCTGATCTCGATTCGTTCCAGCAAATCCCAGACACGGGAGACAGGCAGCAGAGGTCATACACTCTGTCCCCGCAATCTAGAGGAATTGACAGTAAAAGAATTTTTTTTAATTAGAACTGACGATTTGTCAGATGACAATAATTATTCTGTTCTTTCCAGGAGAAACAAATTTCGTAGCCCTTATTGCTGGTATAATTTGTATAATTGGATTACTCCTACCCACAGAGGGTGACAGAAGTCAGCTATTGCCTGAGTATCTTACCCTATCTGTGAACTTCAAGCTCATTTTCTCTTTCGTATTAGGTAAAAGTATAAACACTCGCCTCTCAAATTAACGAGCGATTAAAAATTCAAACTGATTCTAATGATCGTTTCAGGGATGGTAACGATTATAGTCTTGAGGTTGTGATGAGAGGTTGTATTAATTAATAAGCTCCACGATTGGGTCCTTACTATCGTGAAAAACGCACAAGTAAGAGAATCGCAATTCAAAAGAATAATCATGCCGAGAAGAGATCCCCAAGGCTGAAGTTGAATTTCTCTTCGTACTATCCAAATAACGTCTTTTTATGTACTTCATACTAGTCCTCTCTCGAGTCCAGACTGCTTACACGATTCACGTCGTTATTTCCAGGCGATTAATCAATTGACATTTAATACAGATATTTTTTTATTGAAGGGATGAACGAGGAGATTTATTCGCGTACCTTCTACCCTTGATATTATTGTCCTGAAAAAAATACTTTTATAATCTCATGAGCCTTCGAAATGTACTCCCCGGATAGATTGAGGATGGAGAATGATTTGAAATGTCTCAGCAATTTTTATGACAATTTATAATGGCTTTACAAATCAATAACAATACTTTTCAGTTGATTTCAATGTTCCTGCGATGGTTAATCGACGAGTAATCGTTATTTTCTCTCGAAATGCTGGATTGGTCGAGTAAAATCGCTTTATTATCAGTAAGTCGGTTTTACTACCCCCTCACTCTGGCTCTTGATGATGCCGTACTTGAGGCGTTCAGTGTGGGGTTTGTAATCCATCAGAACGTCAGCAGGTAAATGTAAAACACGTCGGAGGGTGTCTCTGATTCTAGCTGTCGTCGCAACGTCCGATGATGTTTTATTCCATACACATATTTTGTCCTCCTGATCGTAAAAATTGCAGATTTATTCATTTCTCTAAATGAAAATATTCCTGGAGTTTTTTTTTAATTAGAAATTACCTGGAATCTAATAGATACAACAGCTCCACAAATTTCCTCACCCACCATAAATTGTTCCCCTAACATTGCAAGCACCAGATTCTCCCAACAACGATCCACCAGTCCTTTTCTCAGTTTCACTGCCCATTTTCCACCCTGTCTGTTCGCTAAATCCTGACAGAAAATAAATTTTATCCAATCGAGTGTTCGTTTATGGATTTTTCAAAATATTATGGTATTTCAGACACACCTCCCACATGGGTTTGATTCCATTTTTAAATAAATGAAAGTCAGACGAAGGATGAAGGTCCGAGGGTCTCACCAGATGACTGTAGATTCCCCAGAATTGCTCAACACTTCCAAACCTACCGATTAACTTTAAATTTTCGGCATAACGCCTATCACTCAGTTTACCTACTGATCTTTTACTGTACCACAGCCCATAACTGTACTGTAATTGATTATCGTTTGGGTTTATTTCTATTGGTGGCTAGAACAAAACAAAGAGAATGCCAATAACAACTTTCAATGTCATTTAAATCATATGTTCATTATCTCGGTAACAAGTGACACGTCATGATCACATTAAATCCTCAACCTGTTCATTAACAACTAATTAATTAAAATGTTTCAAGAAACCATTCGTTTTTCTCCGTTTTGACTATTTGAAAAACAATCTCAGCCAGATATTAATTACTAAATTGATCAAATATGAAAATGAGAACTTTATCATTCAAAGGATTTTTATATAATTCTCACCAATCTCAACTTGAGTGCCGGCTCCTCGTCTCCACTTTCATCACTACCCTTGGGTCTGTAATAAACCATCATCAGCTATCAACAAATCTCTCATTTTTATCTTGCATTTTTTATCAACGATATAGAGTGGACCATGTGTCCCCTTGAATAACCCATAAAATCGACACGTCTAAAAATGAGTAGCGACTTGAGACAAAAAAAAAATTAACTAAATAATCCATACAACTAGACAAATCCTCCAATAATTCCATACAAATAAAAATTCTCTTAACAATCTTCCCTTGACATTTTCGTTTCAGTAGCTGGAGCACGAAATAAAATATAAAAGTCTTCGTACTCACCCATCGAACTTCTCTGACATATTGAGAGATATTTATAAATATTATGAATTAATTAAATGGGTAAAATATTTAACGCTAGAGCTTGACTCTCAACAGGTACAAATTATTACAAAATAAAGGTCTATGTGATCGAATTATTTGAGTTTATTTCCGCTCGACTCATAAGACTCTGTGTATTCTTTAATTTCACGACACGCCGTCTGTCAGAGAGGATTGACTAAAGTAGAGGCTCTGTTCCGGGTGTATGAGTGACCCCACCGGCATCATAGTACCTTACCCCAAGGGCGAGAGGGGGCCACACGCAATGGTGGGGTGTTAAGGTATGATGCAGGGAGGTATTGCCAAGCTTTGATGTCGCCGACACCAAAACAGCGGACAAGTACCTCATGTGCGTTTCGTCCCCACAATTCAGCGATTTCTGGCGTTTACATTTGAATGCCAGTCGAGTCGTTTGATTTTTTTTCTTTCAAATTGACATGAAAAAAAAAGGTATGGCATAAAAATTGTCTACAAAAGCATAAATGAACAATGGGTATATGATTATTTCAATAGGAGATTCTTAGCCAGTATTGACTATTTTTTCTTAAATCAAATAATTAAAGTGAAACTCTTTCCACGTCACCCAAGGGGTAGAGTCCTTGACGCGTTTTTTTTAAAGTGGTATCCCCTATAGGCCTAATCCACTAAGTCAATGAATGGGAAATTGTTATGATTTAAAAACCTGGAATTAAAAAAGAATCATGACATTTATTAATAATATATAATAATGAATTATTATTCCTTTATTTTCTGATTTTTTAACATATATTTTACATTTTTTCCTGCAATTTTCAATTATCATTTTTTAAATAGACCAGTGCCGAAGTTGAAGTCAGTTGAGTCAGCCCTCGAGCTGTTGCAAGCTGCTCCTGCGAAAATTGAAGAAGAATCGGAAGTAATTATTTAAGCAATTATATAAACAATTATCAAATGATAATTGTGATTTTTATTTGTATTCTCCTTCGTGTTCAGAAAATAGCTGAGAAATTCTTATCGGGAGATACAGAAGTCGATGAATTCCTGGATCAATTCTTGACCCGAAGAAAGATAATGCATTTACGAAAGGTGAAGGTAGACAAAATGCGAGAGCTTAAGAGGAAACCGAAATCGTCAACAGGGGGTTATCCAGCATAAAATGTTGGAGGTGGCGAAACAGGTGGAGCGTCAATTAGATGAAGAGCTTGAAGCTCTGGAGAACCTATTGATGATATTGAAAAGCTGAGGGAGAAGAAGTCACAGGAGATGAAGAAAGTACATCAGCAGAAACAGGGACACGGAGAGTACTCTGAAAGTCTGTTTATTTTACAAGGATGGATGTCCAAGATGTAAAATTGCAGATCATCACCTACAAATTCTTGTTAAAAAACATGTGAAGGCGAGGTTTTGTAAATTAAATGCAAAAGACTACATCGTAGGCTTCACGGACCTCGGAAATTGCGACGATTTTTCCACAGAGATGATGCAGTGGAGAATAGCCCAGTCTGGTGCAATATCATACACTGGTGACCTGTTGAATCCACCAGAAAAGGGAAAGAAGCCGTCTAATCTACTCTTTGGAAACAAGAAATCAAAAACAATTCGAGGCAGAACTAATTCGGACGACGGTGGTTCTGATAACGAATGATTTATTCTCATTCGATCGAATTTTCATAGTTATTCGCATACCTTTTTGTATTATTATTATTTTTTTTACGTCACGCACACTGATAAATGATAAATTACGAATTGAATCAATCTGATCGAACACAATAAACATATATTTATGGGTTTATATTGAACTTTTATTTGAGTTATAAATACCTTCAGCCCTCCTCATAAGTAAAAACTGAAATATAAAAATGTTTCATCAGGAATATTATGGAATGATATAACTTTTACATGACCTGCATACAGAAATAAATTCATAGTAGTTTTCAAAAAGCGCACTTTCTTACCACACGCTGAAAAGACACACAAAACATTGGCTTTTAAAATTGTATTTAATCGGTAAATACTATGAGTATTAGGCTATGGTGCATTTACCTGGATATACCTGGATATATGAAAGTATTTTTGAATGAACCTTTTTGTTTAGACTCATCTCAGCTCCGTTTTTCCTGCCTCGTCGATGACTCCCTGTACCTTCTCCTTCAATCTTTCCAGCTTCCTTTTTAATAACTCTGAGCTCTTCGATCCCTCAGATTCCACTGAGTGGAATTTTTGACGAGCTGATTTCAAAGCCTCCAACTGCTGATTATTTGTGTTTCAACGAATTAACAGTTATTAAAAATATCTTCACAAATTTGTCAGTGATGTTTACTTGATTTACTTCAATAATAATTTAATTCGTACTTACTGTTTTGGGCGAAGATATAAAATACGACGTAAATTTAAGGCCCGGATGGATTATCTGGAAAATAAAGGATAATTTATTCCCAAATTCGGACTGCTAGTTACTCCGGAAATTAATCGCTTTTTTTCAATAATAGTTAGCTAGCACTGTAGCGGTTGTCAACAACTAGAGCCCTAGCTAACAATTATCGGAAAAATCGATTAATTGGTGGAGTAATTAGGAGTGCCAATTTTGGAGTAAATCATCTTTTCCAGACAATCCAACCGGGCTTTAATTCCAATTTCAAAATGCGGCACTCCAGCGTAGTCAATCACTTGTTTATACACTCACTCGCGATTTATCT
>NW_011887781.1:117208-159050 GCF_000806365.1 Fopius arisanus
GCGCCGGTTTTTTGCGCTCACTAGGACCCCGATATTAACGGAATTTAAGTACGCGACGCGCTACTAGTTGCTCGACGCGCGGTCGCGGAACGACTGACTCCCCACTGAAAATGGCAGGGCGTTGGAGACGGCACTCGAGTGGGGGGGGGTCCCCCGGCGATACTCCCCGCATGCGCACAGAGCACCCCGCATGCGCACAGAAGACCGTTCAAGGGGGGGGTCGCCAGGCGATACTCCCCGCATACGCACAGAGCACCCCGCATGCGCTCAGAAGACCGCTCAAGTGGGGGGTCGCCAGGCGATACTCCGTGCATACGCCATACGCACGCACACCGTCCGTGCGCACAGAACACCGCGGGCAGTCTCAATTTGACGAGATACGATAATTGCGAAAATTCTTAACCTAATAAATAATTCTCTCTTAAAAAAAACAGTGCAATCACGTAAAATCCCCATAGGTGCAATTTTCTGAATCAATACAAAAAATTGCAATTATCTCGTT
Organism: Fopius arisanus; assembly: GCF_000806365.1. Taxonomy (NCBI): domain Eukaryota; kingdom Metazoa; phylum Arthropoda; class Insecta; order Hymenoptera; family Braconidae; genus Fopius; species Fopius arisanus. Next base: position 117,711 of record NW_011887781.1, read on the forward strand.
TCCTATGCATCGGAGCGGGAAAATAATGATCCCCTGTGATATTTTCATCTGGAGGTGCTATTGCAATATTATCTCGCATTTACAGAAATATCTGGAACGTTTATTAAATGTTTTAACATTTTTCATCTAAGTGACAAGATATAAAGGACAAAAAATGTGAAAAATCGATGTAAACGAGTCCATGAGCTCGTTTTTCATTCTTATAAACTTATAAGTTTTTCCGCATTTAACTCAAATCCTTAAAATTTTTAACTTTTCTCGTGCCTCATAAATGTAATAAAAAAAGTTAATTTCCACGTTATAATCTATGAAAAGAAAAATTGCACGTTGAAAGAAAAAATCAGAAAAAATAAATGAGAACGAAATTAAAACCATATAATTTCCATATTTTCCTTCAAATACCTTGATGAAGTGTCAAACTGTCAACAGTGAAGAACTTCATCATTCCTTGAGGGGAAAAACATCGTTTAAACTTAAAGAAAATAGAGCAGATCCTGTAGTCCAGGATCAGGAGGTGTATGTATGGACTGGGCCACCAGGAAGACGAGCTTGTGGGCATATTGGAGAGGTGCAGGGCCTCGAACAGTGCTGCTGCAGTTGAAATAAATATGGGTCAATTTATACGTGAGTATCTGAATCCTCTCGAAGGACAGGCGAATAGAATCAAAGACGACGTTGTAGTAAGCGGGCATGACACTCTCCTCTTTGAAGAACTGAGACACCAGGAAAAAGTCCTTCCGCAATGGCTGAGTGATGACATCATCGATGACCGTACCCAGTGGTGGATTCTCTCTCCCGTGGAAGAGTCTCGTGTTGGAGTGCGTTGAAACCAAAACGTAAGCGAGACTCACATCGCCACCGTAGATCCTCCTCAGGGACTTGTGGACACGAGACACTTCGTGATCGGTTATGTTCCCAATTTGTTTATCTGGAACGCCATCTCGGTACAGGAGAATTCGAGAGGGTAGACAACCATTGTTGACTTCACGAAACTTCTCCAGGGCTTTCGTCAGGCTTGCAATTATATTCACTGTCAGCTGGTCGTTTCTCTCGTGGGATGATACCGTTGAGAAATAACGGGTCAGGCCCTTGTCCAAAGTCGCTACTACTGCAGCAAAACTCCTATTAGACTCTTCATTATCGTGAGCAATGCTGACCCCAACAACCATTAATCCACTGAGTGGTATGTGAATGCTCCAAGGTACACCTCCAATTTTGCAGCTGAGCTGAATAGCAACTTTGGTTGCTATTTCATTCAAATCCTCTGATGTGAAGCACTTGTCAGTGATGACTTGACAGGGCACAGCATGCTCCGTGTAGCACTTTCTCATCACTCGTGTGAAGATCTCAGGTCGACGACCCTGAACCACAACCATCAGCAACTGTGGATTCAGGTTGATTATCGATTTCTCCATGTGTGAACTGTAGCACTCGGGTGTAGACTCCTCTAGTTCTACATAGTGAGGCTCTGACAGATGAAAATTCCGAGTGGCTTGCATCATTCGGGCAACGAAATTTTTAGCCTCGAAGCCGTAAGCCTCTGGTGTCACAAGAACCCAATTCTCCAGTTTAACGGTATGAAAAAGATTCTTCTCCTTGAAGGCCTGCGTCCATTCACCCTCGCTGTTGACGTCCACTTGGCAGTCGTCCCCGAAGATCAACTTCTCCTGTGGGAGAACCTTGCCGATAACATCGACGAGCTTTGAATCCAATTTCATGTTGGAACTCTGTAGCTCTTCTTTGAGAGTGGAACTACTCAGCAGACGATTATTGAACGCCAGGAGTTTTTGAATACGACTCTCAGGAGACACCGTTGTGTGGGCTGACAGCAGGTCCTTGACGATTGCATCGTTTTTCAAAGCCCCTGTCAATCCTGCAATTGTGCAGAGCTCAGGGACTAGATAAATTTTTTCCGCAGGCTCTCTACGATTTCTTGCCCGGTAATTTGTAATCAAAAGGGGCTGCGAGCTTCGATAAATGCTGATGTTATGATGAATCTTGTAGAACTCCTTGTACGTCATACCCAATTCGCCTTCAGCAATTCTGATGTTTGAGAGTGGAGACAAGGAAAAGTCAACGCCATCGATACGATGAATCTTGTTCTCGTATTCTGTCCAGACATGCAGTCCAGTCACTTCAGCAGTGAATGCCTCCTGATAATCAGTCCCAGAAGTCTCGATCACCTGCTCCAGAAGATCAGAGACGGAGAGTTGTGGCATGACTTTGTGGGAAATGTCCACACACATCATGACTCCATCGTCGTAATGCTGAACAGCGGTCTGATATCCTGTCCACACCTCCAGGGCGTATTCCTCGATGTTGATTTTGGCATCTGGTGTGTTGATGTCGTAGAAATTTCTGCCAACCATTTGGAAATTCAAGGACTCCAGGGCTCTTTTCGCAAGGAGATTGTACAGCTGGAGATAACGATGATCTCCAGGCTTGATGTCTCCCAAGTACTCGACGATTATCTCGTGATCGTCACCTGGAGGAAATTCCAGGGGAGGTTTGTGGGTGCTCAAGAGTACGGGTCCATCCAGAATAAAAGATCCGATAACATTGCGGTGTTGATCGATGAGAGCCTTCTGACGCTCGTAATTGTCTTCCTCAGGCTCGAATTTCAATCGATATCGATGCAAGCCCCAGTTTGGGTCACAGAGAATCTTGAAGTAATTCGCTTTTAACTGCACAAAATTCTCTGCGAAATCATTCCAATTAATATCTAATAATGATTTTGATAAAACATCTATTAAATCAATCTCACCTTTCACATCCTCAGGATTACTCTCCATCTTCTGTCAATCGTTGATTACTAACGATAAAAATACGAAAGATTTCAATATTTACCTTGATATTACGAAAATCGAGGATGAGATTTATTTATAAAACTGACAATAAAAAATTGTTGGAAAATAATATTTCCTAATTTTACTATTAATTATCGCAAAAAATTCATTGAAATTTAATTATGATGACTGAGTTGGGGATATTATGTTTTACACATGCTGACGGAGAGGATGACGTCAGATTCGGTTTCAGATACCGGAGAACAGAAAGAACGCGAGACTGGGAGTAAAAAAATGTAAACAACTTATTTCTCTCCTGAGCTGTTTCCCGTCAAGCCGAAGACACACTACCAATTCCGTAAATAATCTCCTTACATCAACAAATGGATCATAATTTTATGAGCTCCCGAGAAATCCAACATTTCGATGAATCAATCGATCCGAGAAAATGAATATGAACATTTGAACAGAAAATTCGTTAATTAGCCCCTTGAGAGGTGTAAATAGTCCCCTCGGGGTTTAAATCAATGATAATTAGTAAAATTTAATAATCCAACAATCGAAATCGTTCTAATAATTAGAGATCGTAAACAAAAGAAGAGAAGAGATCGAAACAGAAGAGAACAAAGAGATCGTGACTTTGTCACGAAAATCCGATCGAATTCCCCGCATTGGGATGATTAATATTTTTATTAATTAATATTTAGGGAGGAGGATAATTACTCACATGCGAGAATCCTTTGAACTTCTAAATATTCAACGATTTTTTAGAGCAAACGCGGCGTAAATTTTCGCTTATCCGTTTTTATTTATTAGGAATCACTCATGTACAAGTCGTGCCAACCGCCTTAAGAGGAAATGAAAAATAAAAGGGGCGCTGCCTCCTTCTGCCGCGGAATTTTCAACTGGTGGTCATCTCTCACTGCTGACTGCTCCCAGGGTAAATAGCCCTTTCCGATAAAAACGCCAGAAGAGGTGCGTTATATCGCCCTGGATTCCACCGAAAATCGTCTTTAATCTTGTCCATCCTCACAACAAGAGGCAAAGTAAGGATTATATCGGATTCTTCATTAATTACTCCAATTATATGGCGCGTATTTTTTGTGGTTGATGTGAAATTTTGGCATTGGCGGCTGTCAAATCTCCGAGCTCGTCTAACCTGCCAAATCGTGTGATTGTCAATTTCGGGGCAATTTACAATTAAATTGATGATGCGTTCGCTTGATATTTGTTGTTGTTCATTGTTCATTGGTTTATCCAGTAATTATTGGGGATCGGGGGAGTGTTGGGGGAGAATCGAAGGCTTTCGACAGGATCCAAACACATGAGTTAACCTAAAAGTGATGGTAGTGCAGAATTGAATGTAGTGTTAATTTGAATTTGATTTCCTGCAGATGTTGATGCCCAAGAAGAATCGAGTTGCTATTTATGAATACCTCTTCAAGGAGGGAGTCATGGTGGCAAAGAAGGATTTCCATGCACCCAAACACCCAGAGCTGGAGACCATTCCGAATCTCCAGGTCATCAAGGCTATGCAGGTGATTTTTCAGGGTTTATCTTCATTCCTGTTAAAACGAATCTGCAGTGAAGACAAATTTTTTTTTCTCCTCAGTCACTCAAATCGAGGGGCTACGTGAAGGAGCAATTTGCGTGGCGTCATTATTACTGGTATCTGACGAACGAGGGTATCGAGTACCTTCGCGGATACCTCCACCTGCCACCTGAGATTGTACCATCAACCCTGAAGAGACAGCCAAGACCTGAGACAGCGAGGCCTAGGCCGGCTGCTGGAGGTAAGAGCGAATCCAGACCGACTGAGGATCGCGCTGGATATAGACGTGGTCCAGGTGGTCCACCAGCTCCAGGTGACAAGAAGGCTGACATCGGTCCTGGCACTGGGGATCTTGAATTCCGCGGTGGATTCGGTCGTGGCAAAGCTCCACAGTAATTTCTATTCGATTTTTGTCATGTAAAATAAATGGAAAATTAAAAAAAAAAGAAAATCGAATAACGATGGCTTAGACATTTCTTTACCGAATCCTGGGAATTTTTATTGAGAAGAATATTGTTGGGGATTGGGGTCTAGGGTAAGATATTTTTTTGTGAAAATATCTCAGGAAGAATTTTCGTTGCAATTCGATCAAATAAAATAATAGAGAAAATTATTTCTGAGTCATTTCCACGAATTCAGCTGTTCAATTCTCTCAACCAATTGCAATCCTGATTTTTCGGAGCAGAGTCCTGAGGCGCATGCGTCGGATCGATTTGAAAGTCCCCGGTGAAATTAAAATATCAAAATACCGCTCCTAACCAAGAAAATCCCCAGGTGAGTCTGAAAATTCTCATAAAAAATTACTCCACCCCTGTAAATTAATAAAAAAAAATTAGACGAGACATTATAATTCAATTAATTCACATTACATTTCTTAAGTCGATTTTTCAATTTTTACAAATTTCTCTTGAAAATTCCATTGCGTTTCTCCAGAGCCAAGAGAAGTAAAAAAATTCAGTAGAACTCGATGCAGGAGGAGAAATGCAGTCGCTGGGTGAGAACACCTTGGCAGCCCTCGCCCAGTCCGACGATTTCCTCTCCCTGCAGACCTGGAGGGAGCCCCTCAAGGAGTCCCGCCCTAATATATCCCCAAAAACGAAGGATAATACGTCCTTGGAGGCTTATTTCAACGAGAGTCTAGTTCTTTCACGGTCACGATACAGTCAAGAGACCCAGAAACAGTACCTGACGCCCCCCAGGTTGTCAAAGCGAAAAAAAACCACGAGAAATGCCTCTCCACCCCTGGAGACCGTCGACCCTATCGCTCCCCCATTACCCTCAGACAATCGTCAATCTTCAAAAGAACCAGACCAACCCCCTCAGCCCTCCTCATCCTCACGACAAGATCCACCCAAAAACCATAAAACCTTGAAAAAAGTTTTGAAGTACTCAACAATTGCCACCTCCCCGTTGTGGTCGCCCCCCAGCCTCACAAAATCCTTAGAATCCTTAGAATCCTCAGAATGCTCTTCATTCAAATGTCAGAATCCTCTCGCATCCCTCCAGGACCCCTCACCATCCTCAAGATCAGACTTGAACCCTCAGTCACCTGTTCCCTCCCTGGTATCCACCCAAGATCGTGTGAAGCTCTCCTCCTGGGGTCTACCTCCCCCAATCCTGTCAAAATACCACTCTCGAGGACTCCACTCGATGTTCCCCTGGCAGGTGGACTGTCTCTCCATCCCCCACCTCCTCATCTCCTCGAGGAATCTCGTCTACTCAGCACCAACATCCGCTGGCAAAACTCTCGTCTCCGAGATACTCGTGATAAAGACAGTAATCGAACGTCAAAAGAAAGTAATCTTCATCCTTCCGTTCGTCTCGGTCGTCCGGGAGAAGATGTACTACTTCCAGGATTTATTATCGGACTCTGGAGTGCGAGTGGAGGGTTTTATGGGAGGAGTTCAGCCCCCAGGTGGAATTACTTCAGCTGACGTGGCAATAGCAACAATTGAAAAAGCAAATTCCCTAATTAATCAAATGATGGAAGCAGGAGAACTGGAGAACCTGGGGGCAGTTGTAATCGACGAGCTGCACCTGTTAGGGGATCCTTTCAGGGGATACCTCCTGGAGCTGCTCCTGACGAAAATAAAATACATGACATTAAAAGTCGAGAGTGTAAAAATCCAGCTGATAGGAATGTCAGCGACTCTACCTAATCTCGATGTTCTCGCCAAGTGGCTCGACGCAGAGCTCTTCAGGACGGATTTTCGACCAGTCCCCCTGCAAGAGCTCTGCAAGATCGGCGCAACGATCTACGACGATCACCTGACACCCCAAAAAACCCTTGCTACACGTCCAGACCTCCCCCAGGATCCCGACAACATCCTCAGCCTATGCCTGGAGACACTGGAAGACGGCCATAGCGTCCTGATCTTCTGTCCCACGAAGAACTGGTGCGAGACCCTAGCCCAGCAAATCGCTAAGTCCTTCTGTCAACTGGGGAGAACAGAGACTCCAGCAGGTGAAAGTCTACGCTGTCAGTTGAACAGGGAAATGATAATGGACACCCTGGAGCAACTGAAACGTTCACCCTCGGGTCTCGATGACGTCCTGAGATCGACAGTGTCTTTTGGGGTGGCGTATCATCACGCAGGACTGACGATGGACGAGAGGGATATCATCGAGGGGGCATTTCGCACTGGGGCCCTCAGAGTCCTGACAGCCACTTCAACACTCAGCAGTGGAGTTAATCTCCCAGCGCGACGAGTCATCATCAGGACGATTATGTTTCATGGGCGACCCATCGACACCCTCACGTACAAACAAATGATCGGTCGAGCTGGGAGAATGGGAAAGGACACCGCAGGTGAGAGTATCCTCATCTGCAAACCGACAGAGCGGACAGCAGTGAAAAATCTATTGAAATCCACCCTGCAGCCCATTGAGTCCTGCCTGCAGAGCTCAGGACCCCTCATCAGAAGTCTCCTGGAGGCAGTGGCTTCAGAGGTCGCTTACACCCTCGACGACATCCTCCTGTACACCAGCTGCACATTGTTGAGCTCAACAAGACTCCAGGAGGAAGTGGAGACCTCCACAAAATCCGCTGTGGATTTTCTCGTGGATAACGAACTGCTGCTCCCCCAGGTCTCTGAATCCGGGGAGAGAAGGTGGGTGGCCACGCAACTGGGGAAGGCATGTCTGGCTGCCTCAGTACCACCAAAGGATGGCCTCTTCCTGTTCCAGGAGCTGGAGAAAGCCAGGAAGTGCTTTGTCCTCGATACGGAGCTCCACGTCATTTATCTCGTCACACCCTTCAGCTCCAGCAGTTTAATTGGTCAGGTCGACTGGTCCATCTTCCTGAATATTTGGAGGGGAATATCAGAGAGTGACAGGAGAGTTGGACAACTCGTGGGTGTCAGTGAGAATTTCCTCTCGAGAGCAACAACGGGAAATGTGAAGCAGGGAAAAATTCTGGATATTCATAAAAGATTTTACACAGCTTTAGCTCTTCACGATCTCGTCAGGGAGGTTCCACTGGGTGTCGTTTGCAGGAAGTACTCCTGCTGTCGAGGTGTTATCCAAAGTCTTCAGCAGACAGCAGCGACCTTCGCAGGAATGGTCACACAATTTTGTAAGAAACTCGGTTGGAGCTGCGTTGAGCTCCTGGTGTCGCAGTTCCAGGCGAGGCTGCAGTTTGGAGTGTCCAGGGAATTACTGGATCTTCTGAGGCTTCCGACGTTGAATGGACTGAGAGCGAGGAGCCTCTTCAGGGAGGGAATCACCACTGTCGCAGAGTTGGCTGTTGCTGATGAGATGGATGTGGAGAGGGCACTACATAAGGCACTGCCTTTTGAGAGTGAAAAGGATTCCGGGGAGGGGGAGATCGACGCCGAGAGGAGGAAGCAGATGAGGACAATTTTTGTGACGGGGCGGGACGGCTTGACACCTCGTGAAGCTGCTGGTCTCATCGTCAAAGAGGCCAGGGCAATGGTGCAGAATGAATTGGGGGTCGACGGCGTTCACTGGGAGAAGAAAAACTCCAGGAGTGTTGTCCAGGGGTCTCTTTCCACGGTTGATGATGGGGATGTCGTCCTGAGGATGGAGTCTGGAGTTGAAAACTTGAATTCAGTGAGTGCCAGGAATACTCAGAGTGAGAGGAAAATTCCAGAGGTTTCAGATTGTCTCTCGAGATCTTCGAGAGTTCATGGAAAGAGTTCTGAGGGTTCTGGGATGACTTCATCGATGAGAGACGTCGAAAGTCATGAGAAAATTGGGCCAGTGCCTGGAGAAACAGCTGGAGAAATAGCTCTACTACCAGTAAAAAACCTTGAGTGCACTTCAAAACCTGAAGAGGCTTCAAAGACTCCGATGAGTTTGTTGAGGACTTCATTAGCTAAATCCTCAACCTCCAGGAGTCCAAGCCTCTTCGGGGATAGTCTGGGTGTGGACACACAAGAGTACAATGTCCTGGAGCAAAACGTCATAGACCTCGATGACTCAGTCTTCTCAGATACTGAGATATCAGTCTTCAAGACTTCAGGGACGTCGAAAAATCGAAACTCCAGTAAATCGAAACCCAGGGAAAATTCTGTGGAATTTGTGAGACCAGAGGCACCTTCTCGTCCCGCCTCAGTAGCTGATGAGAACCGGAGTAAATCTTTAGTGTGGGACGAGGATTCCTGGAATAACACGAATGGGATTATCGAGACTGTGAAGAAGCTCCGGACACCACCGCAGCCCCAGAAGCCGAGTAAAATCATTCCCAAGGAAAAATCCACCCTGGGAAAAATCAGGAAGACGTCGAAGAGAAAGTTGAGTAGTCCAGGAGTAGAGAAATCTCCGATCGTCAATGTGATATCTTATAACAGTCCTGGAGGGCTCTCTACAGGGTCTAATAAATCCGAAGAGGACGTAATCGTGGCTTCCCAGAATGCAGACAGAACTACGAGCATGAGGACGAGGACGAGGATGAAATTGGAGTCCATCAGGATCAGAACTCAGGGAACAGCCTTGAAGACCCAGGCGACGATCCCCAGGTTGATGCGTCAACAGATTTCTAATTCCGAGACTTTTGTCTGCGACGACTGCAGCGTTGAAAGTGTTGTCGTCAATTCTGATGAGGAAACACCGTTGAAGAGGAATAATCCCTCCAGAACAAAAATCGCTCTGAAAACTCAGAAGGGCTCCCAGGAGAAGATGGGGTTGAGGGCCCTGGAGGTCATTGACGTTACAGAGACACGAATAACCGATCAGAGAATCACAAAGACAAAATCCTATGAGCCATCAAAACCAAAATTTAAAAAAAATATAAATCTTCAACTTGAGGAGGAAAGAGTTCCCCAGGAGAGAGTGAAAAAACCGGACTTCAAGATCCTCAAAATTATTAACATTACGGAGAAGGAAAAATTCACGGAATTCAAGGATAAATTATCAACGAAAACCGAAATATCTCTGGCATTAGCTTGCGAGCCGTACCTGAAGGACACAATTACTATTGGTACAAAAATAATCGGTGCCTCGACCCTCCAGGAGTCGGGGAGAAAAACCAGGAGAATAGAGACATGCGTTCACAATGACAGACGTCTCTGCGGGGTCGCAATGTCTTGGGGGGATTCTGTGTATTTTCTTTCTTTCGAGAACTCCGACGTGAACAGGATATCCATGAAGGAGCGAATGGCATTTCTGACGGAACTGTTGTCCTCCAGGACAGTCATCAGGTGCTTCTCCACGAAGGAGACGTACAAAACTTTGTTCAGATGCTGCAGTATTAGCCCCTCCAGTGGATTCCTGGACCCCCAGGTGGCTGATTGGTTGCTTCAGTCGGATTCCCCGGAGAAAACCTTCATCAATATGGTCCAGGAACACCTGCCAGAAGGCCTGGGTCTCCTCCAGCGACTGGGCCCCTTGTCAGGACCATCCGGGCCGGGTTTAAACCTCCGGAGCTCGACTTCCAGTGATCTCAGGGCCTCCACAGAGGCGCTACTGACATTCTGGATGCTCCAGGCCCTCTCGAAGAAGCTGGAGAAGATTTCCAAGAGGTTACTAAAGACATTTGAAGACGTGGAGATGGGGACTGTGGTCTTGCTCGCCAGGATGGAGCTCACAGGTCTTGGAATTAATCTTGAGGCCCTCCAGAGGCTATCGTCAGTCGTTCAAGATCAACTCTCGAATATTGAGGCGAGGGCTTATTCACTGGCTGGAAGGAAATTCAACTTCTCCTCGTCGAAGAGTGTCGCTGGAGCCTTGGGGATGGATACCACGAAAAAGGTCTGCACTAACAAGGCAACGCTGGAGGCCTCCAACCACCCGATAGCCAAACTCGTGGTAAACTGGAGAAAACTCTCATCAACGCACATGAAGATGATTTATCCTCTGCTGACCCTCGCAGGAAAATCCTCGAGGATCCACGGTACGTGTGTCACTCACACAGCAACTGGAAGGGTCTCCATGCATGAGCCTAATCTCCAGAATGTTCCCAGGGATTTTCAATCGATAGACAACGACTCCATCATCAGTGTCCGGATGGCTTTTGTGCCAGGAACGGGAAATGTCATTGTCTCAGCTGATTACTGCCAATTAGAATTAAGAATTTTGGCGCACTTCTCCGAGGAAGAGAGACTCCTGGAGGCGCTGAGAAGACCAGGCGATGTCTTCAGAAATATCGCAGCTAAATGGTACAACAAGGACGAGGAGGGAATTGATGATGGTATGAGACAGAGAACTAAACAGTTGTGCTATGGGATGATTTATGGAATGGGCACCAGGAGTTTGGCTGAGACTCTGCAGGTGGACGAGGCAGAGGCTCGAGTCTTCATGGACACCTTCATGAGGAGTTATCCAGGTGTCAAGGCCTGGTTGGCTGATGTTGTGGAAGAAGCGAGGAAACAGGGATTCGTGGAGACCCTGATGGGGAGGAGAAGATGTCTCCCGGGGTTGAGGAGTGAAATACCTGGGGAGAGGGGACAGGCCGAGAGGCAGGCTGTCAATACCAAGGTCCAGGGATCTGCTGCGGATCTCGCCAAGATGGCGATGCTTGATGTCGATAGGAGGATGACAAGGCACTTTCAGGGGGCACTTGTTATGCCAGAGGTACCTGCTGGAAGAAAGCTCAGGAGCAACAGGGATAGCGGACTCAGGGGGGGATTCCTGGTGCTCCAGCTGCATGATGAACTCATTTATGAGGTGAATCAGAGGGACCTGGGGGATGTCGTCGGCATCATCAGGGAGGGAATGGAGGGCGTCGTCGGGGATGGTATCAAGGTGCCATTGCCTGTCAGGGTCAAGGTCGGCACCTCCTGGGGAAATCTTGAAGAGTATCAAACTCACTAGGTTCTTTATTTAATCAATTGTTGTATTTTATGTTTAGGGAAATGAAGTTCATGCGTTTTGTCAAAATTTTTCAAATTTACATTTTTTGTGAGTTTTTTAATTGTTTATGATTGAGTGTAAATAGTGAAATATTTTAGGCGTTTTTTGCCGTCGAATTTTTACAGAAGTTTTAATGATCTTGTGTGATTAAAAGAAATTATTGATAGGGAGAAATCTCCGTTCGTTTTTGAGATCAGATTTTGTATAATAGTCCCGATTTTAAAAGAAATAGAATCATTCATTTTTTTTACGCATTAGAGATGAATTATTTAATATTAAGCGAGTGCCCATCGAACAACTGAAATGTATTTATTTGTGGATATGAAGATATTAACGACTGATTAGAAGAACTGAGAGCGTAATCATGTAATTTTGATAAATGAAATAAAATCATATTTTTACAATTCAAATTGTGAGATTTTATTTTCTGAAAGATTCCTCTCTCTTCTCTGAATTCTCTCCCCAAAGGACAACGGGACCATCAATAAAAACACAAATGCAAAAATTGATAATGTATATATGTACAACATACTTGTCTTCTTTAATGTACACACGTGGTACAACATTACAACATTGAAACAATAATGAATCAACCAAAGATAAAGTACCTCCTCTATCGTCAAAAAAGAATTACGACGAATTACGATAGAAATAAAGAGATAAAAACGACAATTAAAAAAATAAAGAAACATTGCTTGTTTTTTTTTGTTTTGTTTTGTTTTTTTTTTTTCATTAAAAAGTACCTCAATACATAACTTCATTAAGGTATACACGTGTTGTAAAGATCATGTAGTATTCGCATTTTTTTCGTTATTACCTTTTGCTTTTCATTTACCATTAATTAATTATCCTATCTTTATTCTTCAATCATAGTAAGAATCTTATCAATTTGTTTTCCTTATCGCATAATCGAAATTCTCCTTGAAATCTTAATCCTCTCAATATCTATTATTATTCTGTTTAATTTTCAATATTATTTACTCGCATTGGCCCTATTATAAAATAGAAGTGATATACATATTTACATTATGTACAGTATTACCTTCATTACCGCATCAATTAATTACGAATACACATTTTTGTTATTCCCAAGAATTCTTCCATTTTTCACGTCATTCTCCCCCATTTTTTTCCCCATTTTTCCACCCAATTGAACTAATAATTAACACAAATTGCACGTTTGGACATCGATGCTGGTTTCTCAGATGCTGGGATCAATAAAACCAATTAATTTCAATCGATTAATTGCCTGGCTGAGATTCCTCTCATCAACCCGCAGGTAAAATTAAAAAACCAGCGAATTCTACTTCTAAATCTCTCGTGGGAAATACCAATTGCATTATCATAATATTATGCTCACACTGGTGATAATTCAGTAGAGAAAATATTCATCACGATTAACCACAACCCTTAATTAATCATCCATTGTCCATTAATAATAATCAAAAAAATCATTCTCAATTATTTCGATAACCGAAAAGCCTTAAAATATCATTTGAATATTTAATAATCCGAGACGACGAAACTTTCCCAGAAAATATGCAGAATAATTTTTAAAAAGATTTACCTCCCCCGAGCCCCATAATTGAATGAAAAAAATTCAATATCGATCGGAATATGTTGTATAATCTCTCTACTGAATTTATTATCCATTCTCTAAATGTCTCGGGCAGTCCAATGTGTCTCATACTGCTCCCCTCAGAAATTCTCCCTTCAAATGAACAAGAGACAATAAAAATCTCACCCCCAGGACAATTGGCATGACTCGTTTATTGTTTTGGTGCAGCTTCGATGAAATTCATTTGTGTCTAACTATCTAGTAATAATTCGGAATATGAATGAACAATTGGACCCATAATAATTTTCCAGTCCAACCATATTCACGACTCAACAGATCCATCTCCCATCAATCCTAGACTTAATGATTAATTAATGAATTATTTAATGATGAAAAAAATGGAAAAACAGGGGATTACAATTGATTATGGATGCAACTGATGAGTTCAACGGTTAAAAGAGTGTGGATAAAATAATATTAATGACCCCAATCATCTCGCCATTGACATTTCATTGATTGAGGATTTAATTGATAATTTCTTGCAGAGAGCAGTACGAAGAACCAACATCGATCAGTCTTAATATTGGAATTGATTATACCAATAGTTGATCACCTTATGCATTGCAAAATATATAAATATAGAAGAATAACAACTAAGGTAATAGCGATTGGCTATTATTCTAATTGTATTGTTTTTTTTTTGTTTATATTAGCAGTGTTTAGTTCTGGGGAAAATTGGTAGAACGTTTTAGTTTGAATTATCTCGAGTAATACTGGATTTAGAAGAAAACCACAGAGGACTCATCGCTGAGAATTGAATTGTCGAAAAGAAAATGTTCTCTCGATTTTTTATTGTAAACTTCCCTGTTGAGATAATTCCAGATTCACTGAGATGAGAAATTGACTCGTTCTGGTACGTTTTACCCCTTTCGTTCTCAATTCATCCTCCATTTTTCCCCTCACTTCGATAACTAGTCGAATAGTTTTTTTATCTGTCATCACTGTAACATTGTCCCACACTCATTACACTTGAACACCGATTGACAATAACAATTGTCATTACCACAATGTTTTCTTATGAATTTGTAAAACAGTAAAAAAAAATATCCCACTTACAACGACTGACACGTAAAGGACCTCATTAATATTATTTAATAATTACTCTTCCCTTCTATATTATTGATTAATTATCTTTATGTATTAAATTATTTTACTATTAGTTGGCAAATGTTTTCTCATGTTTTCTTAACATTACTTCGTTTTTATTCACTTTTTTTAATCTTCTCTGTGTTTCGTCAACACAAATTTCAAGGTTCTTCAATCTCCGATCAACAATTAGATTTTTTTTGTTTATTTGTTGACTCCTGGATATTATTTATTAATTATTAATCAGTATTCTTAAGTAGTTAGGGTCCCAAGTCACTGGATCTTTACCACGACAGAATCTTTCACTCGTTTTCTGTTTATCAAATTACTTTAATTAATTTATCTAAGTCACGATCGACGGACGATTTTATTCATCAAGCATCGAGTCAACAAAATTTCACTAATCAAAAACAACATCGATTCAATTGTGAAAAGGTTCAATGAGAAACTACGAGAGTTCAATAGAGAAATGGGAATTGAATAGGTTAAAAATTTTCATCGATATCTCGAAAATTTGATTTATCGAAAAATGTCACTATTTTTTCTCTACAAAATGTCTCGACATTCTTCGATAAATTCCCCATCTCCAAAATACATTCCCAAAAAATTTCTTGAACCATTTCCCGAACATGTGCCTTTCCCATTCATCCGAGAATTCCCAGACAAGTATCTCAACTAAATCGAGAAACAATTAAACAATTCATTTCAAATAATAATTGCAAACCTCCAGAGTTTGCTCTAATGGTCATCACTTCAGTGGTGGAGTGGTAAAACGACCTACGTTAACAATTTTTTTTATTAATAACTTTCGATGAATGCTTGCAAAAAATATAAACGACGAAAAAGTCATACGAAAAATATAAGACTTGCTGTAAACACTTTAAAAATTTCAAATCAATTGAAAATAATGACGTTTTCCACTCCCCACGTCAATTAATCACTGACTCAAGCCACTTGCCTCGATTATTCCTAAAACCGATACTTCAGAGTCCCTCGATCAAAACCTCCAGTGCATTCTTCCACAAGGCGTTCCCACCCCCCGATACGTCTCTAAAAAATAGTTCTCCCTGTCATTAAAAAAAAACATCTGCATTACCGAAAAGACCTATTACCGAGGGAAACATTTCAAAACCGAAGAGATAACAAATAATAAATCAACTAACCCAAAAACTCACCCCTCAGCTAAATTGATCGTCCCTCCACCCCCTCGTTACTGAATTTTTCCAACTACTTTTCTAAAATAAACAAATACATTGCAGAGTCTTTGTGTTCTTAGTATAAAAACGGCAATGACTAAAACTTTCTAGTAGTTGCAAGATTTTCCCTCAGTGTCAATTCCCTTGCCCCTCGCCCTTCAATTCTCAGTATTAACGGGTTCCCTAGCATGATGAATTCTGACATGTTTATTATGATTGCTCTTCGTACTACTGCTCTTGCCACAAATATGACAAGTATAAGGTCTCGCCCCACTGTGCACCCTCAAATGCTCCTTGAGATAATAAGACCTGTGAAAAGTCTTATTGCAAACATCACAAGTGTACTGTTTATTCTCCTCATGCTCCTTAACGTGTCTTAAACAATTATACTTCCTAATAAACTGTGCCCCACAGTAATTACAAGTATACGGCCTAACATTTCTATGTGAATTCATATGAGCAATAAAATCACTGTGTCTGTAGAAAGCAGCGCTGCACTGATTACACTTAAACGGTTTAGTACTTCTAGCAGCATGAGTCCACTTGTGCAATTGCAAGTTCCACTTTGTGCTGAATGCCTTGGAGCATACCTGGCACTCATAGGGCCTCTCCCCATTGTGAACCCTCATGTGAACTGACAAAGATGATCTTAGATAAATGCACTTACATATTGGACACTCGACATTCTCATTCTCCCTCTGGGCATCTGGTACAAATCTCCTGTTGTGGGCTCTCCTCATGTGCCTGGTGAGACTAGCCATGTGAATGAATCTCTCGTTGCAGTATGTGCAGGCCTTGGGTTTCTCGTCGTGTGTCTCCTTGTGCCAGGCGAGCTTCTTCTTGGTGTGAAATACCTCGCCACAGTGGCATATGTAATCCTTCAGCTTTTTCTTTACATTCAAGTGATGGCGATTCTTGTGCTGCGTCAGGTTGGAGTATCTCCTGAATGTTTCATTGCACAGGTTGCATTTTACTGGTGCATTACCAGTGTGTCCATTCATGTGCTCGTCGAGCTTCTGCTTTGTGAGAAAAGCCTTGTCGCACACTGTGCAGGGGAAGGGTTTTATTCCCAGGTGACGTTTCATGTGGAGTTTGAAATTTTGTTTTCTATAAAAGTATTTGCCACACTGGGGGCACTCCAGGGGATGAATTTTCAAGTGAGTATTGAATTGGACGACTGATGGGAACTCCTCGTTGCA
This sequence comes from Fopius arisanus, assembly GCF_000806365.1. NCBI lineage: Eukaryota > Metazoa > Arthropoda > Insecta > Hymenoptera > Braconidae > Fopius > Fopius arisanus. The sequence goes on from NW_011887781.1 coordinate 134,459, forward strand.
AATTTGACACTTTGATATGTCGTGGAGGCGTCTTGCTACTTCTGTACTGTGAACTCGGCGATTGTGCACCTGGAGGGAGCGCTCGGAGGAGAATCTCTGGACACACATGGCACATGATACATCGAGACCCGTTGGTATCTCCACTTTCTCGTCATTATCTTGTTTTAATATGTCTGCGTGCTGCTGTGGTGGCTGTAGCTGGTGGAGAAGAGGTGGTTGTGACTGTTGATACGTGGGTACATGTAGACCTGGAACGAAGATCTCCTCGAAGGCGTTCATTCGACCATCCAGGAGTTTCAGATCTTTGGACTCGGGTGTCTCCAGGAGATCGCTGTTGCTGCTGCTGTTGGAGGGTCCTGCCTCTTTGTGAAATGTTGTACTGTGAACACGACGCTCTTTTGGACAATCGAATACCTCTGTACAGAAGGAACACTTGAATATTCGTTTTGTCGGTGTCTTTCTGTCTCGATCTAGAAACAGGGACGACGTGAAGTGCGTCGCTAGAGATCGACTGTCCAGCAGAGGAACTGCTGACTCGTTGTCTGAGCCCTCGGACTCCTCCCAGGATTCTCGTGCCATCAGGTCGTAGGACGTCGACATGCGAGAGGATTCTTGACCCACGTACAGCTGGAATTCATGTGTTTTTTTAAATTATTTATGGCTCTAGATGGTTGATAATGAAAAAAAGAAACAATAGAAAGGATAAAAAAATATAATTCTCACCTGCCAAGCAGAATGCTCAGTGCATCCGTTGCTCTCCTGCTCAGAGAGTTCCCCTCTGGGTGGCATTGTCTCATCAGCCCTCATATTAACACTCTTGACCTCTTCATCAATCATACCTCCACACTCACTGCTTGCCATAGACTGCTGACTAGTGGCACTGATGGCCTTCTGACTGGATTCACTGATAAAAGTACTGGGTACCAGAATCTGCAGCCCATCAAACTCAAAAACGTTCATAGGCCCAGAGTGTGCATCCTCATTAATATTCAGCAACTCAGCAGTTGGAATCTGACCCATGCTCTTAGCCATACATTGAAAGCTCTTAGAGTCAGCGCTGGTGGTGGGATCCATTCCTTCAATCCCAATTGCTTGACCTTGTCCCTTTCCACTGGACATTGAGTAACTCTCACCACAAATCTGATTGGAATTAACAGTAAACGAGCTGATGTGTTCAGTGATAACAGACTGATGACACCCAGTGTCGAATCTTCCCTCGATCTCCCCCTGGGAGCAGTCGAGAGGTATTTTCTGGTGGTCCTCACACTCGTCATCGCTCTCCCCATTGAGTCCCCTGAAAGAGTGCACCGAAGCTAGTGATCCGGGTTTGTTCAGACTCGTTCTGACTTTCACCCCGGAAATTCTACTGATCGTCGACAATGGTGAGGAGCACCTATTCTGCTCATTTCCCTTTCCGAAATTCATACGAGGATTGGTCATCTCCTCAAGCTCCATGTCCTCCTCGTCAAAATTATCTGGCACATTTTTCTCCTCCTGATTGTCCTCGAGGTCCTCCTGGAGAGCCGACGCCTCAAAACCCACTGGATAAACACTGAGATTCTCAATTGACCCGCACTCGGACCTGGCGAAGGCCCCCCTCGCTTTCTTAACGAGATTCGGTGAAGCCGGAGCACTAAAACTACTCCTGTACCTGTACGGCGCCTCCAGGCGCTTGTAATCAATCTCCAAAGAGCTCCTACCCTGTTCAATCGTGAGCACCTGAATCGCACTGATATCAGCAGTCTGTGCCTGCAGCCTGGACACCTCACATCTCTCATTATCCTCCATCATATTAAGGATAAAACGCTCCAGATGCTCGGCCTCCCCATTTCTCATCTCCCCACGCCTATCCTTCTCACCCAAAACCTCACGACGATTTTCCTGACCGTCCTGCCCCTCACTCACCTCACTCAAATCATTCAAATCATTCAAATCATTCAAATCATTCACCTCGTCCTCCTGCCCCTCATTCACCTGGTGCCTCTCCTCCACCTGACTCGCCTCCCTGTCTTTCTCACTCTGCCTGTCCTTCTGCCCCTGAAAATTGGTGAACCGCTGGAGTATATGCTCATCCCTGGGCTCCACGATTTCAGGAACAATGCTCTCTCCCTCCTCCTCCTCGTCCTTGGGTCCCTCAGGCTCAGGCTCAGGCTCAACCCTCCTGGGTATAGTCTGCTGCCCCCTGTCCTCCATCTGCCTCTGCAGCCTGGCCCCCACGTCCTCAGAGCCGTCAGGTGGCTCAATATCCGGCAAAATTCTCTCATTCTCCTCAATAATCTCTGGTATATCCTTTCCCTGTCCTGAAAGGACAATACTCCTGGTATTAGTCTCAGCCACAGTGACAACCGGTCGCATCCTGGTGGTTGGAATTGTTGCAACTGGTGATAGCATCTGCACGGTGGGTACCTGTTGCTGCTGGTACATGCTGTACGGATTGTACAGCATCTGCATCATCTGATTGGCCTGAGGTGGTGGTGGTATCGAGTACTGGGGTATCATCATTGTTCCATTATTGACGAACTGCTGATAACTGAAGGAGGCGAATTGAGGTGGCATCATGGCATTCATTGGGGGATACTCGAATACTGGACCTATGGGGTAGGAACCCTGAGGTAAGTGAGACTGAGTCTGGGGTTGGGCTGGCCCCTGGGCACCCTGGGCTTGGGGCAAAGAGGGTGGTAAACTCGGGGGGAGGGACGGCGAGCCGCTGCTCGCTTTTATCAGGGCCTCGATCACCTGCTCCTTTGGATGTGTGTCCAGGTGACGTTGGAGGGATATGCCCTCCCTCAGGTACAGGGTGCACACTGGGCAGGCCACTGCACCGCCAGTGTCTGATGTCAGGTTTAAATCCATTATGTTTGTGATTATTGGAAACTCTGGATCAATCTCTCGATTGTCAAACTGGATATCACTCTCGGTGGATATCGATCTGATTTAGATAATTCAACCCTTGAGTGTCATTATTTTTTTAAAGGGGGGGATTCGAGGTCGGGAGTATGTGATGGTAAATCGATCGTCGTGATGTCTTCGTGTTTTGTATTTATTCCTGGGGATTTAAGGGCCCCTATCAGGCCTTTACACACGGCTTAACACGTACGTGATACAGCCGTGATACGTTTGTGGGTGCCCCAAAAATATCGACGTCCATGGCCGCTGCGATGGCCTCGTCTCTCTCTTTCCAGCTTCTTTATTACTCTGGATGTATTTGCTCGGGATATCGTTGCACGTGATGGAATCGATGCAGGGCTTTTCTCAGGGGCTTCTCCGGGGTTAAGGATTCATCCGGTGAGTTCTCTGAACTTGTGAATTTTTTTGACGGATTCACACACATGGAGTCACATCACGTGAACAGGATTTAAAGATACAAAGGTCGCAGGATTTCAAAGAAAAATCATCAACTCCTGGAGATTATTGGAGGTGTTTTTTTTTGGGAGCTGGGTGGGATTTTTTCCGGCTGTCCTGGAGGATTTTTTTTTTTTTTTCAATCGAGAGCCTCGAGTGTGAAGCGGCGCGCTAGGGGGGCAACACAGAAATCGATATCCTGGTAAATCTGCCTCCCCTGTACTCTAAAACGTCGTCAGCCTGTGGCTCGTTTTCTCCAAGCAACTTGTCAGTTTTTTTTATTCAATTATTACCTGCGTACACGTCTTGCCAACACAACCGAACACTTACACCAGGAGAATCCGATGCCTGTCAATGGGGCGAGCTTCCCATCGCAGAGGGGAGGGGATGTTTAATGTTTTTTTTTTGTGGGGGTTACTCGGCACTCGGGGGTGGTTGCACTGATTTTTTTTTCTCCTGTAATTAATTGCTCTGGTTTTGGGATCGTTTATTGTTCGTAATCACTCACTTCACTCATTTACGATGGAGCAGAACAGAACACTGGGGACTCTGGCGTCAATCCGAGAACTCTTTCTGAGGTTTTTTTTTTTTTTTCGGTTTTTAGGGCTCAGACCTTTCGGGGAAAATTTTTCGGGCTCCTGGGGACGGATTTGTCGGGGGGTTTTTCAGTTCCAGGGGGCTGGGACTGATTGGGAGATGTGGGTGCACATTGTTCGGGGTTTTTTCGACACTTTTGAGAGCACTGGCCCCGAAATAACACAACAGATAACGAGAGACCCGAGGGGAGCCAGCGATTGCAGCCAGCTGGGAAGTAGAGCGTTCCCCAGGCGACTGCAGCGACACTTTCGTAGGAATTATTATTTCAGCGGAAAGGGGGGAGGTTGTTTAAAGGGATTTAATTGTTCACCTGAAGACTGACTATTGCAGTAAAATTTATTCCACTTTTCATTCATCATTTGTCCCGATATTTTGTCTTCGTTCTGCATCACGAAGAATTAACAGAATCTATTGAAATATTAAAATTTTTTACTGAACTCAATCCCTGAATATTTTAAGATCAGGCTGGAATTTTTTTTTTCAGACAGAGAGGAAAAATGGTTTGAATAATTCGGCGGGTTTTTTTTTCGTGGCGAATTGAATTTTTGTGGTGGAGGGATAATTTTTTTCTAGATATTGATGGAATTGGGTAATTATTTGAGTGAAAATTTCAGGAGTGTCTCAGTTGAAATGAAGACTGGAGGGAATGAGTGCAATTCCGAGAATTACCGGAGTTACTCGGAAATTGACGAAAGTACACTTCGGTGATGCACTCGTTTCCATTCGGAATTATTCCCCCGAGTGTCTCCCCTTCAGGTCCCACGTATTATAACCTTGTTACCCCCCACAGTTTTGGTGTCAACTTTGGCCGAGTAATTTCCATTGATTTCCTTTATTTTATTCGTTTATTTTCCTGTGTATCAGTCATGGCGAAGAATCAAGGAACGAGCTGGACAGGTAAAACATTTTATGCACTCGTCATCTCGTTCTCCCTCGTCATGAGTAATTGAAATAAATCCAGGTGTTTTAATGAATTTGTTTATGTGTTATCATTTTTAGAGGCGAGGGACCAATTGAGGACCTGGAGGGAGAATTCTGATCGGAAGAGTCGGGAAATCGTCGGTCTCTGGGACTCACTCCTTGTCAATAAAGTGGAGAATCTTGGAAACGAGAGTAATTAATTAATCTTATTTATCTGTTCTGCTCGGGACTGGGTCAATCGTGTTGTATATTTCTACGTGGATATTTCCCCTTATCAGCATAACATACATACCCAGAATGTGCAGGAAAAATATTAAATACCTGCAGTTAATTTAAAATGTCGATTACGAAGGCACTGGGTAATTAATAATAATATAATTTCTGCAGAGTACTTAGTCCTGGAACAAGTATGCGTTGCTGCACTGGACTGCTATCGTCTCCCTCTGGCCGAATATTGCATAAAAATACTGATGAGGGATTTTCCTGGGAGTCTCAGGGTGCATAAATATCATGTGATGCATCTGGAAGCCTTGGAAATGTGAGGACAATTTTCAAAAGTTTCAATCCCCTCCATTTTCCCATTTTTATGGCCTTTTCATATTTTTTTTCAGGTACCCAGAGGCCCTGGAGGTCCTGGACTCGATCATCAGGCGAGACGAGACCAACGCAGCCCCAAGGAAGAGAGTTGTTGCGATTTTGAGGGCGAGAGGGATATATACTGAAGCTATCCGGGAACTCACTGATTATCTCAAGATCTTTATGAGTGATCAGGAAGCCTGGCACGAGCTCTGTGATCTCTACCTGCAGGAGCAGGAGTATTCCAAGGCTGCTTTCTGCATGGAGGAGTTGATCCTCCACAATCCCCACAGCCACTTGATCTTTCAGAGATACGCTGAGATCAAGTATTCGCAGGGGGGAGCCGATAACATTGAAGTCGCTAAATCGTACTTCGCTCAGGCTGCCAAGCTCAATCCCAATAATATACGTGCACTCTATGGATTATTATTGACTGCCAACAACATCGCCTCATCTTCCAAGTGGCCGTCCTCGAAGAGACGAAATGCTACAAAAACGATTGAATGGGCATCAGGACAGATCAAGAAGCAGTACAAAGCCAAATCCGATGAGAATACTATAAAAAATGTCGTTGGTCTGCTGAATCAACTGCAGATCGATGCCTGAGATCACACTCGAGTTTAGCCTGAATTTGTATCTTTTTAAAAATCCAAACGATAAATCCATCAATACTTATTGACTTGTATATTTGTTTCAATAATTGTAATATATGTGTAAATGCCATATTCATGTGCATCACAAATAATGCACAATTATTATGAAAAATATCGAAATGAGGGATAGCAAATCTTTTTTTTGAATAACTTATCAATTTGTGGAGACACTCGGTTGTCACATTCCTAATCAATTAATTATCACGATACTTTAATAGAATAAAAAACAATCGAATTCACTATAGAAATATTCACGATTATTTATTGAAATGCGTTGATTATATTTCTAAGACAATTCATTGATTTAAAATGGAGGATAATGTTGACTGTGTGACTTTGTGAGAAGTCGAGAAATCGTTGTAACTCACCCTAAGATAAGTAACAGAATGCAATTGAAGTGAATAACATAAATAAATGTTTGTTATTATCATGGGAACAGTTGGAGTCATCTCTCTGTGCTTTCACGACACCTTCTCTCCCACTCTGCTTTATTCTGGGCCCTTTCTGCTGCCCTTTTCATCCGCTTCTCCTTCCTGGACTCGTCTCTGAGGGCAAAGTACATCTCCCTGAAGTCCAGGATGTTCATTGTGCTGATTACGTCACTTTCATGGGGCTCACGGAGTTTTGTGTAAGTTAATAATCTTCTTGAGGCGTGATTGCTCAGTACCTGCTCGGAATTCGCTGTCATTTTTAGGCAGGGGTGCCTGGGCAGCTGATCTTCAGAGTAATGTTCCCTTGAAATATTATTTCATTAATCAAATCATAAATACATCAAATGAATTTATTCTCACATTAAAATTACCTGTACACAGGAAACCAACAGACTAATTTTCCATTGATCTCTAGATGTCTAGCTGCAAATTTCATAATGTCTTTGTACATGTGAGGTAGATTGTAATCGATTTTCGATGGAATGTGAGCTGCTGCCTGGGTCTCGTCGATCGTGGGATTCGGCTTGGACGTTCCAATTCGTTCAGTGGCTTCCCTAACACCATAAGGTGCTGCAAAATATTAATAATTATACACGAATAATAAAAAATATAATTTAAAAAAACAGTTCTTGAAATTTCCTGATGAAAATGATGAATCAAAAATTAATTAATACGTACGATCTGTAATAATCGCGTTGACTCGCATATCCGACCTCCAAAGGAGCTGAGAAAAATCGGAGACAATGACGTCAAGATAATATTCTCCTTTCCCATACTGTTTTACGTTGGCAGCCACACTTTCATCGCTGCTTCTCTTCTATTTGTTTGAGGCAGAATTTAATTAATTTTCAATGCGAACAATTCTAGCAATTGCACTAATGAGGAGTTGATTATTGTAAATACTTTCTGAGTTATCCTGGTGGGCCTCGTTCGTGCATGGAGCATCATGAAGTCGATGTCCGTCCCCAGGATGTACCCGTCAAACAATGCTGCAGCCACCAGCAATGATCCAGTCCCCACGAATGGATCCATTACGATATCACCACGTTTTACTTGAGCCTGATTAGCCATCAGAAGTGACAGCTGAGGGTCCATTGACGTCGTCCCAATGAATTTTCTCGTTTTCAGGGATAATTTTTGGATCAACTCCCTCTGCCCTGTTGCCACCTAAAATTTATTCAATGCATCCGATTTAAAGGATATATTTAGTATTTAAATATGGAATGGAAGATTAATTTAAAATTGATAAATTGATATTGAAAGTATTATTTTCAAGATTTATCAGGAATGAATGAAATTTACCAGCCTCCCAAAGAACAACTCCTCAGGATTCTCAGTATTAATGTCAGGCTTCATCCCATAGTACTCCATGTAATAGAAACTAACGTCGGGATTATTCAGTCTGACTTGTCCTTCGATTTGAAGATAATTGAATGACTGAAATTGAAATGGCATTGATTTTTCAATAAATAATTAATATAACTGCATCTTTCGTTTTCTACCATTTTTTTCTCGTTATCGTCACCTCAATTTTTTCAATCTTCTCACTCTGGCTGATGTGTTTACAGAAAGTCTCGACGACGATCCTGAAGGTTTTATCTTGTCTGGCATATTTACTCCACCTTTCCCTGGGAATTTGTCTCAATGCAGAATGAACAGAACTGAAATCCCTTTCCCTGACATATAATTCTATACAATAACGCAGAGAGACTGATCGACTTGCTATAGTCTGGATTGTCGCTTCCTCTGAACATTCGACGATCCAATAGGGCTATAATAAAAAAAAGACTAATAAATTATGAATCCTATAAAAATAATTTCAACATTTCAATCCACACTGCAGCTTACTTTGTCGTTAGACCTCTGAATCGTCTTAAAATGTTCCTGAGAAATCCCAAATAAATTCAGAATCGAGTCGATCTCCTGTATATTTTGAACAATTAGTTAATTAAAAATGCGATGATTATGAAAGCCAAATAATTATTAAAACAATTATCTCCACACTTACGGCACCTCGAAAATCCACGTGTTCGTGAGCGAACCACAATAAATACATCCTTATTGGATCAGTCATGACTTCACTCTTAATTAATTAGAACTAATTAAATAAATGAGGATAATTAAAGGGACAATCTGTTTGTCATTTGCACGTGGGCCTCTGGAAGCTACGAGTGTGCAAGAGGGGGAGTTGTTCGTACCCTGCAGTTGTAAATCCCTCGAAGATATACGTGGTGGGTAAAAATATATTATTTCACACGTTTTCCACGAAACATACCTGCACCGAATAATTCTCTACACAACGTATGGTCGATCAAATAGAGTCCTTACAGAGAAAATGCAACTGAAAAAATGGTGGATAAAAATAATGGATCATATCGACTGAACCGAATGAACATATGATTGCGGAATTATTGTTGACATAACCAATATCCCTTTGAACTTGATCTATTTTTCGCGATATAAGTGACGTATAGACCCGAATTTAACTGTGACTTATTCCTGATTACGTGGTTAATCCTCGAAAAAAGGTTAGAAGAACGAAAAAATTGTTTTCGAGTGAAATTCACTGGGAAACTTTAACATCTCACGATTGTTTTTTTGTTGATTCAATTTGTTTTCATGTTTTTTTTTTAAAGAGCAATGGGGTCAAGACGATAGTTGGTACATTAATTACATGAATTATTGATTATAAATCATTGATTGCAATGGAAAAAATTGAGGGAAAAGACGGAAGTTTCGATATTGTTGACAATGTTGTCACAGTGTTGGAGAAAGACTCCAGAGGTTTCCAGATGTTCACGTATGGAATCACTGGAATTGGGCTCATGACAGCTTTATACAGGATAAGACCTGTGAGTACATTAATTTTAATCAATTCCCTAATAAATTGGGATTGCTCTCCATTTTAGTTCGCAAAGTTCTCAAATCCAATGCGAGTTCCAGCCCAGTTCATAAAAAAACAAACAGTCCTTCGTGGAACGGCAGCACGAATAGAGCCTGGTACTGCATCTGTGATTTTAGTGGACCACACACCATTGGTTCCTCTCCCACGATTCGGAAAATCTAAATATTTGCCAGTTAAAATTGCTGGGGTGGATATTAATGGCCATGGTGAATGAATTGTGAATTTTCACAGGTTGAAATTGAATTAAAATCAACAACTGGAATTCATTTCCTCGTTTTAATTTCAGGAATCAGCTGGCTGTCAACAATTGTCCAGGGTAACACCATAGAGTTCATCCCAATTCGAAAAACGAAAGATTTCTTAGACTGCACGGTAAAAATGTCTCAAAAAGACCAGGTGAAGCCTTTCATTAAGAATAATTCTATTTAAAAAATAAATAGGTGCAGCTGTTGTTCCTGATAAAATAATTTTTCCACGTGAATTTTCTCGAAATAATTTCAGTGAATGAAAATATTTCAGGAACCCCTGGACGTTGGAAAAGAGCTGGTGAAGCTGGGCTTCGGTACAGTGGGACAACTGCCCTCAATTCCTGAGGACAAACTCCTAGAGTCTTACAAAAAAACCTTAGAGTCGGCCCAAAACTGGGCAAAGTCAAAACGCAACGGCCAGTGGCACTTCCTCATCCCTCCAACCTTCACCTGGCGCCTGAGAAATCTCCTGGAGTCCAAACTTCATCCACGAACTTGACGGGCACCGATTTCCCGACAGATCCTCGATTACTTAATACTTAAAAAGAGTCTTGTTACTTTTATGGGTTTCCTAGCATTAACGATGCATAGAGCCTTCAATTTATTCGACAATACCGTTCGCCAGGTGCGAATCGCTCTCATTAAGTTGAGTTTGATGTACTATATTCTTAGAAATACTGAGCAACGCAGATATTTTCGTAAACCATTGAGAAAAAATTGAATAAATTAATCTTATTACCATTAATTCAGTATTGTTTAACATTATGTCTGATTCCTCCCTATCGAAATTATCATTTTTTATTCTATTTGAAAGTTTGAGATTGGAAAAATAATTGATTACATCAATTCAAAATTAATACACCGACTTGGGATTCTCTTTGAGAAACCCATTATAACTCTCCACAAGTGAAAAAGCTTTTTCCCTCAGAGGTGCATAATTCATTCTGTTCTTTCCCTCATTAATAAACCTCTCTACGTCATCATTTCCCCCCTTCAACTTTTCGTACTTCTCCTCGAGAGCACTAATTTGCACATAAATCTCATTCTTATCCAACTCCTGCTTGAGACTCTGGTGCTCCCTCCTGACAGAATTCAATTCCCTCTCCAAAATCGGCAGTCGCCCCTTCAATTCCTCTTTCCTGCTCGTCAATTCCTCGTACTGCTCCTGAGACCGCATTTTAAGTCCCTCCAAATCCTCGAGAACCACGAGCTCACTCTCCCTCGTTCGAATTTTCTCGAACAACTCCTCTAATTCAGCTTTCATTTTTTTCTCCAGGCCCTCCATCTTCCTGAAAGCCTGTTGGAGCTTGGCGTGCTCTTGGCAGAGATCGAGAAAGCTCTGGTGGTTATTTTCCTCATTGGAGTAAACATCGAGAAGGGCAATTTCATCAATTCCAAATACTCCAGACTCATTGTCAATGGCAAATGCAAGTCTCTTCAATTTTTCCACAATACTCTCCTCACAACTCCTTATCTTATCCGTCTCCTCAGCTTTATTCTGATCGAATGTCGGCATAAATTGCTCGATTGCCTCCTCCCTCTTCCTCAATTCATTGTACTTCACCTGCTTCTCCGAGTGATTCTCCTCCATATCCACATCCAACTGCTCCATCTCCATCTCAATCTGATCAATCTGCTTTTTCACATCATCAATCTTTTTCTCAGCAGCAACAATATCCATATTGTCCTGTTTAACTTTAGCCAGAAGCTTCTCGCGCTCCTCCTCAGGTGATAATTTATTTCTCTGCTCCTCCTGGAGTCGATTCCTCTTCTCCTCGACCTCAGAAATCCTCACCCGGAGCTTTACAGCTTCCTGTTTCACCTGGGACAGGGCAATTTCCTCCTCGAGGTTGAGCTTTTCTGTGGAAAGATGATCGATTTCCTTCTGCATTTGAGTTATCTCATCCTCGAGTCCATTCCTCAGGTTTATGAGTTTCTCGTACTTGGAGCGAACCTCTGTGCTCATCCCCTCCACGATTCTCTCCTCTTTTTTTTGCTCCAGGTCGATTTTCTCCTCCATTCGCCTCAGCTGTTGCTCTTTCAGCCTTCGCTGCTCGAAAAGCATTTCGATTTCCTCGGTTGCCTTGTCGTTCAGTCTCTGGAGGTCCAGGGCCTCTTGCTCCGTCGATTCTTTATCAATGTTTGAGGTGACCTTGTCGATTACGATGTTATAATCTGCCAGCTGACCCTGGAGATCTGTTAATTCACTTGCCAGGTGCTTTGCACGATCGTCGTAGTGCAGGAAAGTCGCTCTTTCTTTATTCTGGGTGTCAATTTCTCGGGTTATCGTCGATATCTCCTGGGTGAGCTCTCGGATTTTTATCTGGACTAGACCCTCGTAGTATCTCTTGTCTTGTATCTGCCTGGGGGAAGGGCAGATAAATTTAAATGAAAAACTTGCGAAATCCATTTCAAATTGAAATTTTATTTCAGGTAAATCCCTGAATTTTTTACCTGGTTAATCCACGAGTAGTTCCAGGTCTGATACCTGCTATTCCCTGCTGCGTAACAGGTCTCTCCATCATTCCAGAATTGGCATGAGCAGTCGGTGGAAGTCCAGTATTTATCCTCGTCATTCCCATGGTGTTGAGTCGTCCACCAGCAGTACTGCCTCTTCCAGAGAATACAGAAGCTGATGGGGGTCTCATCGAGTTCCTAGCTGGAGTCACAGCTCTACCTGCACTCGATTCATGAGATGATTCGTTCTGAACTCCTCTTCGAGACACCGGACGTTCCACTCGGGTCTGCGGTCTACCAGTCTGAGGTCTTCCCGTCTGAGGTCTTCCCGGTGGTGGATCATCGTCTTCCTGACGCCAATGGTGCAATGGACGTTCAGACGGGGGACGACCACTCGTCTTCGGACGATTCTCCATTTTTCAGATCTATAAATTCGAAAAGTCCATCGAAAAAAATATTTTATTTTTTATATTTTTCCACACGAATTCCCCTGGAGTTCCACAAATTCGGTTACAATTTTTTTTTCTCATTTATTCTTTAAATAAAATTATAATAAAATGGGAAAAAAGAAATTCGAAATAAATTCAACACTAGAATTTCTTCCATTGAATATTCCCGCACGTGAAATCCATAAAATGACATAAATAATAATTATTATCATTATTCAACGAGATTAATTTGTTGATTTGTATTTATCGCAATGTCTCTGAAAAAACACAAGATTTTTTAATTGAATATTTTCATACGTTATTGTCCCAGAATTCCGACGATTCAGAGTATTTCACTCGCGAACAATTTTCTTCGCCATGAAAATAAATTTATCGAAGGCGAGAAATTGTTTATGATTTATCACCATGGAAACGAATAAAATATAGGGTTTCAGGGTGGGACCGCAGTTCCCGTGAGCGATAGAGTAGTTTATGAATGGAATTCGGTTGCTTGGATACGAAAATTACAACAAATGGGCGAAGTAATCACAACCACCTGCCATTTCCCATTTTTTCTTCAATTTATTTCCCTTCGAGTGTCACATTGTTAACTTAAAGATCTCATTGAGCCCCAGTTTTAGTTATTATTGTGTAATTAAACGCGGGAGTTGTTTTTTTTTTCAAATAATTTTTAATTGGTGATAAATCATGATACGACAGGGTGGAATTGATGAAGATTTGTATGGGGGGTACAATGATTACCCCTCGATATATAATACCAAGGATCTGGGGGATGACGCTGTGTTTCAAGAGGCTGTGCAGATGAGTAATTACAGGAGGAACATTGTAAGTTCATTGGGTGCGCCGTTCTATAATTAATAAAAATACCACTGTCAAAAATATGAATTTATAATAAAGATATTAAATAGTATACTACAATTTTTTTCTGATTGCAATTATGAGTAATTAGTCAATTGTTTTCCGTGGAAGATGACCCCGAAGGTGCCTGGAACAGCGATGAGACTGGGAACTTCTTCAGGGGTGAGATGAAGAAATTATTTATTGAATTTTTTACCTGTTATCACTGGAAGTTATTAAAAAATATTATAGACGCGATAATAAAAGTCTTAAACGGGGAAAAAATCCAGAAAGTAAAGTCTCTTCATTTACAATTTTTGATTGAGAGAATGGATTTTTTCCAGGACTCGAATTATCGCCCTGATTTTGTAATTTCAATGATTTTTCCCATGAAATTCTGTGAAGTTCCATCGGACAGGAGGTGGTGTGATGACCCGTCCACCGACAGGTCCTCGTCCGATGACAGCAGTACGAGGTGCAGGCTACACGAGCTCTCGTCAAGTGACATTCGACCCCCTGAACATGAGTAGCACCTCAAGGGGTCCAGCACCACCCCTGGAGTCGGGTAAAGAGGACAGCCCCGAGGAGAAGATAAAAATAGCCGAGAGAAAGATAATGGATCTGATAGAGAGTTCAGCAGAAGCTGCAGTTGATGACAACATGCGGGTCGCCTTGGAGAGAGCCAGGGAAGCTTCATCCAGGGAAAGAGTCCTGATTCGCCTTCAGGAACAGGCAGGCCTCAGTGAGAGTCACAATGTCGACCTTACTCTAGCCGTTTTATTCAATCTGGCAACGCAATACACGAATAATGAGATGTACACTGAGGCAATTGCAACGTACCAAGCAATAACGAGAAACAGAATGTTCAGTAATAGTGCACGCCTCAAAGTTAATGTTGGGAATATTTATGTGAAGATTGGACAGCTGTCGCAGGCGATTAAAATGTACAGGATGGCATTTGATCAGGCACCAGCTGCCCAGAAAGACCTCAGGATCAAGATCACTCACAATATTGGAATGGTTCTGGTGCGAATGGGGAGATTGGAAGAAGCTGTTAATAGTTTTGAGTGGGTGATGAAGGAGAGATCGGAATTTCAAGCCGGATTTCACGCTATCCTCTGTCATTTTGCACTAGGTCATCGGGATAAAATGAAAAGGGGATTTCTCGAACTCGTGGAGGTCCAGCTGAATGTTGATCAGGAGGAGAAATATTCAATCGCAACTGTAAGAATTTCTTGATACTCCTGTTAACAAAAAAATCAATATGCGATGCGAATTCATTTACGAATTAATGAATTACTTCATTAGGATGATATTGCGGCGAATATTTTAAATGAAGTCATAAAAAATGATGAGCTCTCGAAATTGGAGACTGCAATGCAATCGGAGGCTGAAAAAACAATTCTAACTGCTGCCAAACTCATTGCTCCTGTTATCGAGGACACATTAACTACCGGATTTGCATGGTAATTACAATCTAATTAAAATTCTGACTCGCGTCGGGGTATTACTGATCTAATGTACTGCCTCAGGTGTGTAGATGCTATTAAATCATCTGCCTACAATTCTCTAGCTGCAGATCTCGAGATAAACAAGGCAATGGTATTTCTTCATAATCGAGAAATTGGATTTGCTATCGATACATTGAAAATGTTCGAGAACCGCGACTCAAAGGCCAACAGCTCGGCTTCAACGATGTTGTCTTTTATTCATTTTTTGGTGAGGAATTTTGAAAATTGATTTTTAATTGAATTTTAATAAATAATTTTCTCTTTGAGCAAGGAGATTATGATCAAGCCGAGAAGTACGCAGAGTCTGTGAGAAAAGTCGACAGTTACAATGCAGCAGCTTACGTTAACTTATCAGCAGTCGCAATCAAGAGGAATGAATTGGATAGGGCGAGGGAATTATTACTCTGTGCCCTTGACAATGATGCAAGTCATGTACAGGCTCTCTACAATTTAGGTAATTGAATGGATTAATTCAATTGCAATGTGATTTATTCGAAAAACAAATAAATATTGTTGTAAAAATCCAATTGTCTGCTTTTGGTGTTTGTTTTCTTGCTGTAATAATTAATGAGACAAATCTTTTTTCGATTATTCCTCAGGATTAGTTTACAAAAGGCAGGGATGGTACGAAGAAGCTCTCGAATGCTTTGGGAAACTACGAAATATCGTGCGATATGACCCACAAACTGTCTATCAAATCGGTCATTCGTATCAGCTCCTGAAAGACATGGATCAGGCGGCGGAATGGTACTATCAAATTTTCAGATCTCGAGAGATTAAATAGCCAACGATATTTCAGTAGTGAAGTGCGAGATAAGTTTAATGAACCACAAAAAAAGTTCTCCACTAGATAATGAAGAAATTTTGAATTTCGATTTGACAAATTACTCATTTATTCGAATTGTCAATTTTTTTCCGGCAATAGGTACAATCAATTGTTGACTATCATGCCTTCTGATCCTGGAGTGCTCCAGAAGCTGGGAGAAATGTACGATAACCTTGGTGATAGGCAGTTGGCATTTCAGCACTATCATGATGTGAGAATAAAATAAAATAAAATCGTGGAATAAAAAATTGAGAGTCATGAAATAATAATTAATCATTCATTTATTATTAATTATACAATCAGTTCAGGTGTATTAAATTAATAATGATCATTGAATCTTTCTCTTCAGTCGCACAGATTTTATCCAGCCAACTTCGAAGTGATTGACTGGCTAGGGTCTTATTACATCGGAATGCAAGTAAGTCCTCCAATTTCCTCAGTTGCATTTTGTTTATCCTATTCAGATGAAAAAATCGGGTTATTAAATTTCTCGTCCTCTGGAAGGTGGCGGAGAAGGCTCTCCCTTATTTTGAGAGAGCAGTGGAACTGGCACCAGAGGAGCCTCGTTGGCGACTCCTGGTTGCAACGTGTCTCAGGAGAAAAGGAGAATTTCACAAAGCCCTTGAAGAATACCAATCCATCCACCGCAAATTTCCAGATAACATCGAGTGCCTCAAGTTCTTAATTCGATTATGCAGTGATTTGGGGATGAAAGAAGCTCAAGTATATGCTTCAGAGTTGAAGAAAGCGGAGAGGGCGAAGGAGTTGAAGGAGAGACAGGGTTCAGCCAGACCTGGAACTACTGGAAGTGGTGAGTTTATTATTTTATTAATTCATTTATTTGATTCTGTTGCGATCACGTAAATTGAATGGATTATTCTTTGATTTGATTTGAAATCAGGTTCAAGAAGAAGCAACAGTGGTAACTCATCCCGAGGTGGTTCAGGCATGAGTATCCAGTCAGATAATCGCTCGAGTCCAATTGCAATTCGCAGAGAACTCCGCTCATCTCTCAGTGGTGGACCATCACGATTCAATCGTCTCAGCATTCTGGATGACTCTGAAAATGACACACCAGAATCTCAACCTGGTAAATCCCCAGAATCCGTAAAATCATCCACATAATTTAATCCCGAAATAAACTACTCCGAAGTCGACAGTTCATGCTCTTTTCGCCCTTGACAGCAAAAATGATTGGATCAATTCGCATTATCCCAGTGGTGGCATGTCGTAATGAACTATTACGTATCTCGCATAGGGCGCATGTAACATTGAGGATTAATTTTCTGACTTGCGTTGAAAAAACTTTAGTAACTGGAGAAATTGTCGTTTTTAATGCAACGTATCGCTGACTTTTGGTTTTATTCAGTTATTACAGTTATTGTGATATAATTTTTTGTTGTTGGACGAGGTGATTTATCTAGGGAGTAGTGGATGCTTTCTATTGTGCGTAGTTGAGAATAGTCAGTGTGATGTAGCACGTATTCCGTTAATGGATTGAATGAGATGATTAATGGTATCAACTGATTTGCACCGTAAATTAATCGTTGAAGTGAGGATTTATCATGTGGCATTATTTTTCAGATGTGCACTTCAATGATCCTATTGGACCATTACCAGCAAGACCAATGACAGCAGCGGGAAAAAGAGACGATGACTTCGGTGATGAGGAACTTGGCGATGACCTTTTGCCGGTGTGAACTCCATTCCCTCTTCAGCTTGACCTCCAACACTTGGTCGACACTTTAGCATGATAATCTTGTCGCGGTTCGTCATGATTTTCTAATGCTAAGAAATCACTGGCGCGAATAATATTAAGATCATGTTTACGAATTTTTGAATAATAAATGACTCTCCGTCAGAAAAATTTTAAACTTTTCTGAAGTTTTATTTATGGAAAAATCATCTTGTCGTGGACGGAAGTGCGATATTCATACGAGGAGAAGAGAAACAGGTTTCAATAATTCATTCTGCAAACGAGTTTTCATGCGGTCGCAGGAGCTCTTGAAATTGCCACCGATATACATTTTAATCATGAAAATTGCAACTCCGACAATCGCAGTTGCATTATTACTTCATTAATCAATTCTCAGTATTTGATTCCATCTTCACTCGCGGAAAGAGGAAAACACTGGTCATAAACAATTGCGTAATGCGCGCACTCTAAAACATTGGGTGAAGATTGAAGAAAAAGAGAAAAATGAGGCTCGTGTTACGAATTCATCATTCTGATTATTTATGTCTACTGACAGTGATTTTTTTTATACACTCAATTCAGAAATTACACGTTCACGACTTTATTCTCTGATTTTTCAATTTTCAAAATTTTTATTCGTATTATAATAATATTTATTCATACACCCGTTCAGAGATTTTTTTTTTCTGGTAGTAGTTTCGATAATTCATGAATGAATTCTATCAGGATTAAACAAACAAAACAATTTGTTATTTTAATCAATTCAGAATGTTGCGGGCTTGAAATAAAATGATATAATTTGCTTGGAATAAAAAAAAATGTGAGGCATGATTTCATTGGCTGAAAATGATATCACCACCATCGACTCCTCTCATTACGCTCCGTACGAAATAAAGTGTACGTCAAATGTGAGATAAAAAGAAAACCTCGGTGATACGCGAATGGGTGGGGGATTGGCCTAGAGGCACGGCACTCGCGGTCAGTCTTCTGACAACGATGAACATTCGGTGATACCGCAGTCATACGAGCAGTTACGTCGAAAAATTCAACGGATACCGCGGATATCGCGATACGTCAAGAGTTCAACCTCCCACCCACCCCCTCCCATCAATTAGGGGCACGTGGAGAAAACATTGAAGCAATTATTCTTCACATTTTTACGTCGACAACAACGATTTTCTTCAGGTGAGTACGTCCTAGCGTTAATTACCAGATTAAAATGTTAATTGACTCATTAAAAATTTTATCATTCGATTAAAAACCCTAATTACGATTTCCAATTTGTCATTGTCTAGTTCCGACACCGGAATTTGGGCATTTCAAATCGGTATTATTATCGCTATTTTAATGTTTCTATTTATTATATCGATATTTTTAAGATTTCTTTCTGGAAAATTGTTTTGTAGTAAAAAATGCGACGAGTGTAGTCTACTTTGTAATATTATTATGGATTTGTTATTGCGTTATTGAACAAATTGATGTTCTTACTATTTATTCATTTTTGTGGAATTTACACTGAGAAAAATGATAATCTGTAGAGTGAAGTGGTGAAAGGAGATTTTTTGATTCTCCGGTGGGTTTTTTGGAAATATTTCTGAATCTATTGGGTGCAGTGGATTTTTTGTTATAACATTTTCGATAGTTCTTATCTAGCGGGACAAAAGAGGTTTTAATAATAATTTCGTTATCTCCACTACATTCGGAGAAATTCCTGAAAAAGGAAAGACGTAAGTTGGATTTCGTTTTACCTCATTACTACATAATTGCAGTATTATCATTAATTAACGTCGTTATGATTTATTTAGTGGATCTTTGGAGGGGAATTTATATAATCAAGGGTAAATTTGATTTTCATCTCTGAAACATTATCTTGTTTGATTCCATCCACGTGTTGCTCACTTCCGGTTCAACCGGTGACTCCAATAATTCTTCATATTAAATTGAAGGGTTTTTCATAATCTAGTATTTCCCCTGAATATTCAATTGGCTTTGGCCACCGCTGGAATTTCTCAATGGACTTCCTTATTATTAATGATTTATTTTCTTATGAAGTATGCACTTTCTTTGGAGGACAAGTGATTGTATTACGGATTGTAGCGGCAAAAAAAAAATGAGGGAAAAACATTGACGGAATGTTCAACAGAAATTGAGCTGAACATTGAAGCGTTTTATACCAGTTTTTCAATGGTGAGGAGGCGAATTGTTTGAACTCAATCTGCAATTCATAGATTCCACTTCTAGACCGTTTTTTTATTCCCGGAATTTTGAAAATCGTCCGATTTTTCGGTGAATATCAATGGCAATGACTAAAATTCAGAATTCACAGAAATAACTGCTGAACCATCACTATTAGATAATGACCTCAAAAATAAATTAACAAGTGCTTAAAGACAGTGGAAAACTCGTTATTGAAATTTCTTTCAATGTCGATTGATTTTGTTGACTCAATCTAAAAATCGATGGAAATGGATAAATGACTCCAGTGGGAAATAAAATCCCGGGAATTTTTGCGGTAATTTCACACAGCTTTACGATTTCGCGTGATATACGTGTGGAATAAAAATAAATTCACGACTCAAATGAACGTTGCATGATCACATTTGACGTTTACACTTTTCAATTGATTTTAATCGACGTTTATTCGATCTCACTGGGGCTCAATAAAGAGCATCTCGAGTAATGTGGGTAATTGTCATTCTCAACTGGATATCGTCTCCCTTTATCTAATATTTCACCCAGGAATGCTGTCTCATTGTGTGAGATTAAGAAATTAATTCCACAAAACTGAGACTTTCTCGGTGAAAAATATGGACAAGGAAGATATAATGAATAGAAACTTATCAGTGAATTTAGAGTCTCGACGGTACGACGCAAGTGGAAAGATTGATAACCAAGTTATTCAATGTCGCATGGAAGTTTTTTTTTTCCGTGTGAAATGGTGAATTATTTAGCGTCATTTTGAAATTATTTATTGAGGATTGGACTTGTGCGAGAAAATGATTCTCGTCGGTTGGATGCAGTGATGTTTTGTGGGAAATCGTTGAATATTCATGGATCTCGGATAGTGACTCGAGGAGATCGATTACCTAATCTCCAGAGTGACGAAGTTGAAGAGAATGTTTTATTTTTTTATTAGGAATCAACCTTCGATTTTTTTATTCAAATTTTTGAGAAGTTTCTCGTTTTTGATTTTGTCCCCCTAAAAATCATGACCTGATTGATGATTGATGATGCACATCAATTAAAAATTTAATCGTTGATAAAAAATTGAATAATAATCGATTTAGAAAAAGGATCGATTAATAAATGATAACAGCGTGAGCGCTATGGCGCATGCGTTCGGTGCATTTTATCCCATCATTAATTTTCTAAATAAAAAATCATGTGGATTTCTCGGTTGAAATATTGATGGAGATAAGATATTTTTTCTTGGGATTCGGGATTTTGATAATCATGATTAATTGGTAGGAATGTCTCGAAACCGGTGTACATCAATGGCTGGCGTCACGAGTGGGAGATTTAATCGAGTGACGAGCCCATGGGAGTGGTAGGGATTTTATTCATAACAGTTTCTCGACATCGTGAATTTCCTTGAGTCTCGAACTCGCTTATCAATAAATTCCAAAAGAATTAAAATTCCCCGTTCCAAAATGAGTGAATTCCCCTCTTGTTCAATTCGCTGATTTCATCGTCGACTGCTTCAATTAATCGATGGGAGAAACTAGACGTGTGTAAACAACTGGAAAGTAGTCCCGAGGGAAATGGAAATGGGATTGTCTGATCTAGTGAGTTTTCCGGAATTTATCGAGGTCCTCAAACAAGAGTGGGCGGGTGTTTTAAAAATGACTCATTATTTTCATATTTCTTGATTTTGAGAGAGAAAATCATGAAATTGCTGTCACTATTATCGGAATGTCTGATAATAGGGCGCGATCGGTCGCAGTTCGGGTGAACTGATAGTGCGTGATACCCTCTGATAACGTTTGATGGATTTGCAAGACAAATTGAAGTGATGGAATGATATTATCGGTTTAACCCATAATTTTTTTCAAATTTTCCTCAACAACACATGTTGTTACAATAATTCCGACAAAACAAAAAAATTAAATTAATTGTTTATCGGGATTACTGCAATAAATACAAATAGTCACCTAAAATGAAATTAATTCCCGAGAACCGCGAAAACCGCGAAAACCGCGAGAATCGCGAGAATCGCGAGAATCGCGAGAATTTTTATTCGATTATTCGAAAAATTGAATACTTTTTTACAGTTTAATTATTAATTTGATTGGTTTTGGCAGGAGATTGAGGGAAATCGAAGAATGATGGTTCCAACAGAGAGAGCCCTCCATGAAGCCATTCAGGTCGCCCCCCTGGATCTCCCAGATGATGTCAAACGGCAAAAGGTAAGAGATGGAAAATTTTCTCGGACACTTTTAAAATACTTGAAAAATCAGAGACTCATCCGTGTCCAATTATCTCGGATGTAATATACAAATAATTGAAGGCACTCATAACGCAATTATTTTTTCCTCCTATTTCCCTCGTTGTCGCAGCGAAATTTGATAAAATAGTCCTGCGACTAGTACCCAGACTATTGTCACCCTTCGATATTGAAAAGACTAATAATAGACCGGTTATGGCCACGGGAATTAACCGTAAGTGTCTAAAGTGATAAAGACGGGATGGCGATGAATGCGCGATTATAACTTTTGTCGGAATGAAAATAGAAAATGTTTTTTTATTTCAATATTCGTCTACTCCCTCTCCCCCTTCCATTCCGTTATTAATTAATTGTTTTAATCAAAACCTTGCGATTGCTCTCGAAAACCCTTTTAATGTATTTTTTTAAATTGCCTGTGCGATTTTGTGGAAAATTTCACTAGAGTTTGATTGCTCTCATTAAAAAAACATTCTGACGTGAGGGGAAAATAAATTCTACGGGAATGTGAGTTATTTCATTATTCTGTTGACAATTCTTAATCTCTGGAGTTACGAGAATTGTTATCACTGAGTGTCAGTCATTTCGGTGACCTGAACTCGTGTATCTCCTCGTTTATCAATGACTCGCGATTCGAAGTTCAGTGGGACGAATGCATAATCATTATTTTTCCTCAAGACTGAAATTATCTCTATAATATATCTCTTCCAATTATTTGACAAGTCAAGAGATTTCAAATAGACGAATTAGAGTGTTCAGTTCAATGTCCAAAAAATTTGATACTGAATTACAACCTAGAGCAGTTTATTCATTTATTTCCTAATTTTCTATTCCATTTTTAATGGATTGAATGGATGGATGGAGTTCATCCATTTTATTTAATTCGCGTATGTTGCAATATTTTTAAAATGGCCTCGATAAATTATTTTTCATTGTGGTTGGAATGGAACTTGTGGTCAGATATCTTCTGACTCCAGCTGATAATTTACGTCTGATGACGTAATTTAATTAGTAAACGAGGGGCTCGTCAACTCGTGAATATTGAAACCACGTGTTTACGACCAGTTAAAAATGCCTCGGACACTTTGCTTTAATTCAGAGAGATTATGGTTGATTTATGATTGTGGGTGTGAGCCTCGTTGACATTGAAGGGCAGTATTTTATTCCAGAGCTCGTTCTCTCCAGCGAGGCAAATGCCATTGGCCATTTTTTTTCCCTTCAGTTGAGATCACATGGGGAATAATTTATATTTCCCTTTTCTATTTCTGAAGGAGGTCAGTTTCAGTTTCACCCTTGTCCCTCAAGGACTCCAAACATTGATACTTTCCAGGAAATTACTGGATAATATTGAATTGTTTATTCATTTTTTCATCAGGTTAAATTGTTTTCAATTTTTTTTTAGATTGAGAATTTGCTGGCGCAGATGAGACTCTCTGGTGCTACAGCGAGAAAAATTCAGGATATATTTTTATCGGAAATGAATAAAGGCATTCATCAGCAGGATTCGTCATTGCAGATGGAGAATACGTATATTCCTGAATTACCTGATGGAACAGGTGATTTGGTTCATCACTTTAATTGAATTTTGAGAGAGAATTAAGACAGTGATGGAATTTTTTTAAGGGAGATTTTTTTCATGAAATTATAATTTTCAGAATGGAGTATACGGAGGAAAAATTGTCAATAGCTCAATTTTTTTTTATTACAGAGGAGGGTTTATTCCTGGCACTCGACCTGGGAGGTACCAATTTTCGCGTCCTCTTATTGGAGTTAGTTAATGGAGTAGTGGTACGAGAGGATGTCAAGAAATATCATATAGGAGCTCATTTGAGGGTGGGGTCTGGAATTCCCCTGTTCGAGTATCTAGCCGAATGCGTCAGCAATTTCGTGATTAGCGAGGGTCTCCAGGACGTCGAGCTTCCTCTAGGTACTCAATCGCGACCTAATCCAATAATCAATTGCAGCATCAAGCCCTCAAACTCCCAGCACGAAAAATCAATTAAAACTGATTATATATTCCCTCCAATCATCTTTTAATGAGATTTATTTAATAATTCCATGCACGTCTATCTAGGTTTCACCTTCTCCTTTCCAATGATCCAGCACTCGTTGGACGTTGGTATTCTCGTAACTTGGACCAAGAGTTTTAATTGTCCCGATGTTGTTGGTAAGGATTGCGTGGCACTTCTGGAGGAAGCGCTGGAACGACGTGGAGACACTAGAGTCAAAGTTGTCGCTGTATTGAACGATACAACAGGCACATTGCTACAAGGAGCAACTCAGGATCCTCACACAGCTATGGGGCTTATCCTAGGGACTGGCAGCAATGCCTGTTATCTAGAGAGAGCTGATAAGGTCGAGCACTGGGAGCCTGAACGACATGGAGAACGCGAGGTGATCATTGATGTCGAGTGGGGGGCATTTGGAGATAATGGAGTCCTAGATTTCATAAAAACCGATTTCGATCGGCAGAATGATGCCAACTCACTGCTCGTCAGCTCATTCACATTCGAAAAATACATCAGTGGAAAATATCTAGGGGAAATTGTCCGGTGTATTCTCATAAAATTGTCAAAAGACGGTTTATTATTCGCACGAGGAACTCCCGAATCTCTTCTCGTCTCCGGATGTTTCCTGACAGATTACATTTCCCTAATTGAACAGTAAATATTCATTCACTACTTTAACTTATTCTTAATTTT
>NW_011887781.1:160135-162717 GCF_000806365.1 Fopius arisanus
AGAGAGTATTTTTATGGGAATTAAAAAATATTCTCTTCCCAATGCAAAACATCATGTGGAAATGATTAAACGTACCTTTAAGATTGTCATTGATGGAGTTTAGTGGGTCATACGATTTATTACCCACTCGGAGTTGTGAAAAATATTGTTGAATATTGTAAATTTTATTTTGAGGAGGAATTGTTAATCAATAAACATCAATCAGAGATTAAAAATATTTTTTCCCTCTGATCTTTTAAAAAATTTCCATTAACATGAATTCCCCGGAAAATCTACAATCTCACCAAAAAATCATTAATACCCCAGTTTTATAATTTTATTAACATTTAACTAACCTTACCTAATACAGTTTCAAAATAAGTGCCGGTCGTCTGCGCAGCTGTTAACGTACGGTGGCTCGAGATTTTTATTTAAAAAATAACTGAAATGACAACTAGAAATCAGCTGGGATGCACGATTTCAATTTCTTTGCCGCCGGAGTGAAGATTTGTTGTATTCCATGATAAAATTGCCAATAACCAGGTACTAATTTCAAAAAGGAATGAAATAATTCGTACGAATTGAACGCAGTGCCATGAGCGGTGCGCAGTGAATGGTGCGCGGCGCCGGTGCGTCGTGGTTCGTCCCTTCGATTCCCAGAATTCGAGGGACAATGGCCGCCAGTCGGAACGGCTCTTTGTTTATACACCGAATAGAATGACTCGGAGGTCGTCAACAAACGTAAACGGTTCACAATATCAACGACAATAACTGCGAAGGCCCTCAGAGTGTAACCAAAAATTCGTAAATTAATAAAATGAGGGGATAATAAAGGAGAGAACAGAGGGAGTGTGTGTGCCGGGGGGAACGCCTCACCGGTTTGCTCAGTCTGTCGGAAGATTCCATTGTGAGTGGATTTGAATAAGTTTTTCTCCAGTTATTTGTTGTGTTTTCGTGGTGTTAGAGGTTGTCATCGATTGCTGAGTAACACACCGAGGTATTTACATACTCTAGATAATATTGAATATTGAAAAATGGTGGATTTGGTGGTAGAAAGAGATTATTCCGGGAATTGAAGTGCAGGGTGATGGTGACAAGTGTTATATACAATTGTGCCCTTCCCACTGCCATTCAGCTGGGCTGGTCAGCTGACGGCAGTCACCTCCAGCCAACCGGTTTTATTTCATTTTTCTAAATGATATTTCCGTTCTTTCGGTCTTTAAGTTCTTGGGGTTTTTTCTTGGTGGCATTATCCGCGTATCAATGTTATGGGCACAATCGACTTCACTCTTGTCACGTCCATTTGTTGATTTTTTTTTTTGTTTTGTTTTTCTTTGGCCAGAGTGACATTGTAAAGTGGAACGAGTACAGTTCAATTTATGAGTTTTATTGCCAACACGCAATTGTCAGGAAACTTGAGATTGAAACAATTTTATCGTCGGCTAGAGTAAATTGTAATGCTTATCGTTTTTTGTTCGTAATTTATCGATTGTCGAAGGAATAAGTTGCTCGAAAATATTCAATTCTATTGACTTTTTTCATGGAATAATCATTCCAAGATTGAAATGGGATTGGCTGAATACCGAGGTTCAGTGGACAATGAAAAAAAATGGAGAAACATATCAGGGGAAAATAAATATTAAAATCATGACCGTGAGGGCTTTGAATCATTTATCTATTTGTCACGGCTAATGTCAGTAGAAGTGTCATGTTCTATGCCTTCTCAATTATCGTATTCAGTCTCGTCACAATTAACGCATTCGATAGCTCTACAAGTGTCATTCTAATTTTTCTGGCTTGAATTTCCGATTAAAATGCAATGTAGCGAGATTTTGGATGAAATGACCCAGGAGGCATTGTCAATACGAAATTGATTATTCCATTAAAATTCAAATTAATTGAAAGTCTAGTGTATTTGGATTCCAAATATTCTAGTTTCGAATCGAAATGTGAATTTCAAAGTGATGACTCCATCATCATGCTCGTACTTTTTATTTGTCTCCAGCAAAGGTTGTAGAAGAGGCTGGCCAATGCAACACATACAATAAATCGTCATGAATAAGGATAAGAAAAATTGTTCTGGTCCCTCGACGAGGGGTGACGAAGTGGACATTGTCAACAGATTCTTGACACCCTTGTGTGCACGAGACGAGACAGCAAGAGATATTGCTCTTGCTGCAGCTCGTACACTCGTTGAGGGATGGCTTGGTGGCATGTCCAGTCCGAATCAGTGGAACGATATGGAGGAGGTGGAGAATACGGGTGAAAAACATTCTGGGAAATCCAAAAGCCACACTAACCGGTAAGCATTGTCTTGTCGCACCTCCAATTATCTTTCCTCAGTCCTTCGTTTTTAATTTAATTGACAAGGCATTGATTCGGGGAAAACAATAATCAAGGCAACCGTTTTCTTTTGACCTCGGAATCTTTCCTTCTCTCCATTTTATTTTTCGTTCGAAAATTTCTTTCACTCTCTGAACGGATTCTCTCAAGCTTCTTAGCTATGTGAAGTTGGCATCGAAGTTTGAAAAATCTAACTTTTTTTTGTTGGTTTGGATTGTACTCATTGAGTACTTGAATGTACCCTGTGCACTTTTTTTTGT
>NW_011887781.1:167932-170852 GCF_000806365.1 Fopius arisanus
ACATTCAAGTACTCAATGAGTACAATCCAAACCAACAAAAAAAAGTTAGATTTTTCAAACTTCGATGCCAACTTCACATAGCTAAGCTTCTTTTCCATGTAGACACAAGCGTTTCTAGTTTTATTTCTAAAATAATTGACAATTCTCTGCCTTCGGTAAAAGAAGATATCGGTAAAGTGACTCATATTGACCTGCGGATTATTTTCCGGTTGAAATTTTCAAAAAGCATCGACTGGTTCTAATGTAGAGAATGAAGCAGTTGTAAATGTATTTTTAATTGAAATGGAAGGGGACTTCGACGACCATTCATGAGCATTCTTTTCTGTAGGTACAACTGTAGCAATCGAGCATTTGACCAGGCGCAACCATTACCTTACCAACCTCAATTGCGCGATGCTTTCAGTACTGAAGGTTTCTTTCCACAAAGTATAACTCATCATAGTTCACTTCCCAGTGATTTGAGACTCGATAGCACAGAGAGATACGATCGTGTTGCTAACGAGGTATTGAATTTCAGTACATCAAAAGACGACAGGTCGAATTGTAACTCCCTGGAGGTTATTGAAAATCTTGGTAACTCAAGTTCGTTAGGAGAGGGTAGTGGACTCATTATCGAGAATCGTAATGACAAATGTAATGCTGAAAGAGAGTCAAGGTTTAGCTCGAGCTGTGACAGTGATCGCAAGATATTCGATCTATCATCGAGTGAAAAATCAAATGAGTCATATCAGGAGTCGAGACTGCGATTTGGGAGGTTGAAGGGAGTTAGACAAAAGCAGTTGGAGGATGATTTGGAGGCAGACGGTCGAATCTATGGGAAGAGTCCGAAGTTTGACGATAACCTGGGTAACTTTGGTCACCTTGAAATGAGTCATGGGAATAATGGATCCAGAAGTGATGTTCGAAGTTTCTCTGGTATTGGACAAGGGACGGTAGTGATGTCTCGTAATCCAGAGGGAGTCGTCTTCAATACCTTAGAGGGGTTTGATGATCAGGGAATGATATCAGGACAGGACGGGGCTCTGGGAGGAATGAATTTGGAACGTATTGATCATGGGATCATGTCTCCATGGGATCTTCTTCAGTATTCGTCTGCATCCAATAATGAGTATTCGGTGGTTAACCCTGGTCAGACCAAACGTCCTTCATCCCAGGAGATGTTCCTCTCGAAGAGCGGACACGTTCTCGAGGACTCGGAAGTGACACCTGGTGATGTGGGGAGAATGCTCAACCTTGGAAACGCTCTTGATGGCCCTCGTCCACTGATTCGATCCAACAAATACCTGAGTCTGGTGATGCTGCATCTACCGGTGATTCTTCGACTGAGCGTCAGTTGTCCATTCGATAATGTTAGAATCAAGTGTGCCGAGATCATACACATGGTCAAGGTGAGTCGGCCCAATGACCTCTACTTCATGTCCATATTTCGATCATTTGATTGCGATGGACCATTTTATCTGTTGTTAATTCTTCGGGAAATAAAGGATCAACCATCAATTGTCAAGGAATCAGCGGTTTTATTGGGACAAATTATCTTATGGCAAAATTCAGAGCGAGTCGAGTTAGATTAGATATCCGACAGGGTAATGTCGGCTGTTCTTGAGATCAATACAGAGTTATAGATTTACTAGGGGAGAATTGACAGAAAAAAATTAGCGTTGAATAACTTACACGTCCAAAAAATGGCTGAAAAAATTTTTTTTTTTTTTGATCGGATAAAAACGGGATTGTAAAGGGGTGATTTTTGGGGGTGGAGAAATCTAAAAATCAAAAGAAATCGCCCAACGTGGGGCTCGAACCCACGACCCTGAGATTAAGAGTCTCATGCTCTACCGACTGAGCTAGCCGGGCTATAGTAGATGAGCGACCCATCTCCGTTTTGTTCCCAACAATTCAGAAAGAACATGAGAAAAAAAAATATCAAATTTTTCAAATAATTTTTCATTGAAAAATATGTGATTTTTATTAACAAATTGTTGATGTTAAACATTACAGGAAAGGGGACTTCCAGTACCTGAGCCTGCCTTCAACGGACCAAGTGCTTTCATACCGACGGCGGAGGTGAGTCAGACAAAAAAAAAAGTTATCACATTGCATGAGTAATTGTAATTTACGTGCATGAAAAGGGTACGCGTCCTGCCCAGAAAATATCTGCAGACGCTCGATTCGAAATTCATTTTGAATGTGATACCATCCGATTTGGATAATCTGCTAAGCGGGGCTCGTTTCACCTCAGGGTGATTCCGCCCTCCATTGAGAGCTATCAGCCCTTTTTGGCTTGCCCAGTGCTATTTTCACTTTAGATCAATTAGCGTCAATTAGGGATTAAAAGCGTGATGGAGTTTGTATTGAAAGTTGGAAAGCCATCTTCTGACGCGCGTGAAGTTTCCTTCCGTACCAGCACAAGCTATTGATTCTTGCCTACCCGTTCGGACGCGCACTTGATACCTGTTTGAACATTACATTCGGTAATGATTCTACGTTAGATTAGATTAGATTAGATTTAAGTACGCGGATGGTCGGACAAGCCTCCCCAATGCCACCGAAATCAGATTAGAGTTCTTGTAGCTCTGCTTGTTTTATGCGCGGATTATATGTTCAGCCCGGCCTTTGTTGCCAGTCTTAACAGATCCGTTGCATCCTTGTTCTCGACTTGATTTGCGGTGGGGAAGGCAGTTCCCCATACGTTACTCCATCGAAAAATTGATCAATCATTTCTTTAAACTCAATTGAGTCACCATTTGATAACGAAATTGAAGGGAATCGAGATTAGAATTGAGTCGGACTTGATTTGGTGAAAGATCCTTCATTAATTAATGTAAAGTTTCTTTTTTTTTCTGGTTGTACAATGAGTAGTTAAATTTCACTCGTTCGTCTACTCTTACCGCAAAAACTGACGGAAAGGATTACAACGCGATTT
>NW_011887781.1:171652-174894 GCF_000806365.1 Fopius arisanus
TTTTACACTTGGAATTTCGAGATTTGAATTGAAGTGTTTCATCTAGTGTCAGCAAAATTTATATCGATTCTCTGTCGTACGTAAGATTAACTGTAGTATTCGATACTCGTGGCCAACGGAATCGATGTCACGGATTTTGTGTTGCATACGCGATAATGGTTTACCAGCATTCAATCGTGCCAGTGGGTGGTTGTTTTTTTTTTTTCTATTTGGCAAAGAGAGAATGTGGTACGTAAATTTCCCGCAGAAGAGGGTTTGCGAGGGAATAAAAGAGGAAGAGCTAGTGATGCATATATCGGATTCGGTAGTTTATTCGTGGCTTTTGCCTCGCCGAGGCATCATGACTAACAGTTAGGTTTTCGTAATGGTGCACCACATATCAGACCTATCGGACCGCTTCAAAATTCTACGGGATATATCCGTGAATTTCTAAGGGATTTTAAATTCAGGAGACAGGGCTCTGGGAATGATCAAATGACTTGGTTTTTTTCATCTATTGTAGTCTTCACTGGGAACACGTAAGGGGACGGATAAAGGAAGAATTTCAAGAGTAGATGGGGTGGATGCATATATTCAAATGGTTGAACACATTCCATGGGTTTAGTACGTAGGCATGGGTGGATGCATCACTGATCGACTCTCCATTATTCAAATTCAGAATACGGGAATTGAGTGCTATTCCATGTTAGGCGAACTGTCCAATTCCAGAGGAAAAAACTCTTCAAGAACTTCCGTTCTTGAAGAATCCTTGCGGATTTTTTTGATTGTCCGGTCGATTGTCTTCTTTATATTATTATTATTATTAGTGTTCTACTGCGGTATTAGGGAATTGTTGGATCCGGAAAATGTGGAATTTTCCATTTTTTGTGTCACGCGATATTTTAAACGCGAATTCAGTTGAAATGTTTGGAATTTTTTCAATTTTTATTTCTCCTTTTTATATTGGGATTTTACCAATGATGATTGAACAATTATCGGTAGTAATAGTGACGCTTTGAATATGGAATTTGAATAGGGACAGTAAAAATTCAAAAATTGCATGAATAGGAAGTCCCGGTATTTTTTATACTTTCTCCGTCGGACAAATTTGATCGTATCTTTTTGTGGGTTAAAGGATATGCGTTCACTCTGTTTCATATCCTCACCCCAATTCTCATACCCCATTCATGTCCGTTCACCAAAAGCGCTTGTTTCCAATTTCATTTCCATGGTATTTTACGCGGTTCAACAAATTGATCGAACCGGCCCTCTCACTGTTGCTGGTGGTATCAATTTTTTTTTTTTCCACTCGTACCTCTTCACTACATCATAGGATGGAAAATAAATTGGAAAAAAACGGGGTGTGAATCTCTGACGATTTTCTCCCCCCGCCACCCCGCTCTCTACTCGATGTATTGTAATTTTATCACACGTCGTGTCTATCAGTGAAAATCTGAATGCAAAAATGGAGTGGAAAAAAAAAGGGAATTTACATTCATTGGGGGCGGACATGCGCAGAATATGGATTAGCCGCGTAAACTTGACGTTGACATGGTTGAGAGCTTTCGTCATGACATATATTCGTTGACAACTCTATTATGTCCTGCTCCACGTTCATTTACACGAGGGGGGGTGATAAGGGGGTGGTCATACCTGTCAATGAGAGTTAAATCGGATGGATGGGAATTTTCTGTTTTCAATTATACAATACCATTTTTGCATTCTATCTCGATTTTTCAATCGCCAATGCGTCACAATTGACTATTTTTTTTATCACCAAATCGTAGGGGATGTTAATTTGTCGTGCAATTTTTACTTGAAGCGAGGGAATTTTTTATCAGATGATTACGCATATTTTCATAAAACGACGAACACCTGGATTATTCGTTTCATTCTGAGGGTTGCGTAGTATATTCCCGTGACCCGTCCTCTGGTGGAATTCGTCAAAGAGTTTCCCGGAGAAAAGTTTTCCATCCTGGGCTCGGAAACCGACGAAACCACTCTGCCGGTTAATATAAACCTCAAGTGCGCTTGGAATACGTAATATCTTACGCTCACCACCGTAAGTACACTACAGAGGGATAGAGACAGCTAGGGGGAAGTATCTACCGTGTTTTCGTCTCCCAGCTCTAGGGTTCCACACCATATAGATGATGTTGAATACGGGACGTTGTGAGTTTTGATGCTGCACATCCTCGCTTCACCTATACCTCCAAAACCCGTTTTACCACCTATACGTGATCCCGTACTTGTGGTGTACATTCGGTATTTGCATGCTTTTTCGGCTATTTCTCTCTTGATTATTCGTCCGTGTCAGCTTTCAACGTGATCAACATCTGCCCTGACAACGGTGTCAGAAGAACATTGAAATTTTATCGGTTATAAAATTCGCAGAGACGATAACAATACTAAAACCCGAAAAATCAATTCGTATCGGTCCCCGGGGCCCGATCGTCACCCCCAAATGATTTCTCAATTAAAAGTCTCAAAAAATCGATAGATTATTAATTTCTCATATTTCATATATTTCTGCGGTGAATTAGTCCTTCCTAAATGGAAAAAATGTGGAAATGCCTTTTCTGAAAATGCATTTTTTTATTGACCGCCATTTTATGGCGTACAACGTGTACGATAAAACCACCGGTTTCTCGATAAATGCGTTAAAATGCAAATATTTCCAAGAAGTGTACTGGAAAAACCACCCAGAGACATTTAACGTCAGAGATAGGATATTTCACTCCGAAAAGTCTCGTGTGCGTGAAATTCAATCATCCGTAAATCGAATCGACATCCATCCGGCATCACCGATATATCGAGCGGTATTGTCCGCAAACTGTCAGTCATAATGCGATGGGATTATACCGCGTGGGAATCAGTCAGGACTTGTTGGTGAGCAGACACCTGGGAGAAGTGAGTTTGAATTTCCCGTAGGAGATGGTGGAAGTGATGTGTGACAAAGTTACGTTTATCCAGTCGCAATGGTGTCTTATCTAATCATATTTTAGACGATTTCGAATACCAGGGGGAATCGTTTAATTTAAGGTGTCAGTGCACGCGGTTGATGGATTGAATGTTGAAAAGTTGATGTATATTTGAATGGCGTGAAGTATTGGGGAGTGAATGAATGCAGGATGCGCAAGTGTGTTGAGGTGTTGAGGTGTTGAGGTGTTGAGGTGTTGTCATCGTATTCATGGGTGTTTCTTTATGTTTCATTCCTGGTGCAGTGTGATATGTCTAGAGGGGATCGTTTCAGGGGGATGGAA
>NW_011887781.1:175819-176959 GCF_000806365.1 Fopius arisanus
TTTTTTTTTTGGCTCCTCCATCCGGCCAACGTCAGCCGGAGATTTCTGAATTTTCCGGGTCGTGGAGTATCATGCGCGGAACTTCGACTCGTTCCAGATAATAATATGAATTCTGAATTTATTCGGGGGGTAAATCAGAAGTTTAACCGCACCAATTTTCTTCTTCGAATGAGTGAGTGTCATGAAATGAAAATTTACAAAATATTGCGATTTCAGCAATTAGTTATCAATTATTTATTTCAACAGAACAGATATTCTTTCGATGATGAAAAATAATATACAAATCAGCAGTAATATATAAAAAGCAGTCATTGTCCAATTAATAATTTTCGATTAATTATTAATTATTGAATTACTCGATCGCGAGATGACGAGATGATTAAATCGGAAATTCATGAAAATCGGTAAATGAGTTGAGAGCAATTTGAGAAAATCGATGGGTTGTTATCAATATTGATAAGACGATATCATCCATTAGCTGGAGAGACCTGAACTATTGAACCTTGCGCGATAACAGTGTTACAAACTCGGATGTACATTAAATTGAATCGGTATGACCGATGTAAAGCACTCAGGCCCCTGTGAACTATTCCAGATTCACCCAAGATTTTCATTATATGTTGGTAAACAATGCCGCCCTGTGCAATCGGTTTTAGTGATCCTCTGGGGCAAAACCTGATGCACCGTGTAATTTACTCTCTGATTCACTTCTGATATCGCCGGGGAATATCCAAATGCTGTTGACCGAAAACTCAATGAAATGTGAGACCCATTGATGGAGCCTGAACTTGATTCCCCGGGCCATTCTGGCAACTTGACTAGATACAAACTTCTTGTCGGGTCTTAGATCTCTCGAGCGCAGTTTCGGTAAACCATCTAGAACAGAGTCGAGAATTTTGTTAGATTGAAAATTGAGCCGAAGTGGTTGGGCTCTTGCTAGTTTGATGCCAGAGGTGTAGGTACACCGATTGATGATAGAAATGAAAATAGGTTTTTCTTCGTTATGGATAGATGGATATCTTCCATCGTGAACATTCTCGGGAAAACTCGTGAGTTCTGAGTAGCGGATCTTTCTATTAGTCGATAAAAAGATTGAATTTAATTGAGAGATGAAAATAATTTTTTTGTCGGAAATGGATG
>NW_011887781.1:179109-182203 GCF_000806365.1 Fopius arisanus
GTTGAGCTGAATGCACCGGCAAAACTACAATTACAATTCCCTCCATATGACTAATTTCTCATTCATTCAAAACCGTAATTATTTTTTTAATCATGAAGTAATGAATACCATTCAGACAATTTCAAAATAATTAACCAATAATTTGGTATCCATTACATCGATGAAATTTCATGTTCTCTAGCTGTACCCACCCCTTTTTTTTCGTCATTTGATTAATTGTTTATTTGCGCTCTTCCATTTGGCTTTTGAATAAATTAATTTTTTTCTCGCGAATATTGAATGAACACGGAGGACACTGCTGTCTGCTTACATCACGTTTGTGTACATTTATCATGTGACGTAATGCAGGGGCTACCCCCGGGGGATTTTCAGAATGTGATAAATGATATCTCTATCTCCTCTGGGACGCTAAGAGTCGTGCGAATAGTGAGAACGAGAAGAAAGATCGAGAAAAGAGATCACTTGTTATTTTATTTTTATTTTTTCTTTCATTTATACTTTTTTCATCTTTCGCGCATTTTTTTTTCCCCCCTTTTTTTGGCGTTTCAGGGGAAATCGCTCCGATGCGGGCGTGATGTTGAGCGAGTGACTTTTTCGCTGACTCCTGGGCGCGTCGTCTCGGTGGGATACGAATCCAAGTGACAGCTAACACTTCACTATATATTTTGAGGATAGAGCGAATAGAATAGCCAGTGAGATAAGGGGAATTAGGGTGTGTCACATTTAACCAATTCTATAATTGAATATATACGAGAAAATAATTTAATCAATCGTAACTCATGATGATTTTGAAATTTACAGTTTAAATTCAGTCTTCAAATACGAATTATTAATCACAATTAATTAATTCAATCATTCCTGGCTTTAGCAAATTTTTTATACGGTATTCAGTACTCGGATGCAATAGTTGAAAGGAAAATTGGAAAAATAGCTAGTTTTCGGATCGCCTGCCTCTCCGATGTTCTCGAATTTCCGGAAAAGTGGAATGACAATTTCAATGAGTTTTTAGTTCGTTCTGTGGGAAAACTAGAGCCTTCATTGTTGGGTCTGTAATAAACGGCGTTGCCAGCGTGAAATTAATTATTCTCGGTTTGCCAAGGGTATGTGTGTGTATGCGTGTTTGCAGGGGGATTTGGATGATGGCAGGGTGATAGTGGGGGGTGGGTGATGCCTGCAGGTGGTGGTCGCGTTATATTTCGCCTGGCAGACGCGCGATATGGCATCCAGCGTTCTCGCGAATAATTAACGATCCGATTATTACCCAGGCAACCCACTCCCACTTCAACCCCTGATGTTTCTTCTATTGGATATTCGTTTTGCCTTTGATGTCGTGTGATGGCTTTTTTTAACGTCCAACGGTCTCTCGACTCGATGTATGTCACATCACTAGTGCGTTAAGTCAGATAAATTGAGTTTAACATTTTTTTTTCTCTTCACCTTTACAAGACGATATATTGTATTAGACAAATCTCGAAGTTTCCGTTTTTCTAGGCAAGATCGATTATTTTGAAAAATTAACCGGTCGAAATTAAAGGCGAAAGCTGAGAGTTGAGGAATGGGTGGTGAATATTGACCCCTTTTCACCCCGTATTATTTAACAACCCCTTCGCCCCGGTTTAATCGAGGTTCCGTCTGCAGGATATTCCTATAGTAACGGCACCACACAACACATCCTCTAAAACTGATTCTCCTAGTATCGTAACTCGGCTATTAGGTTTCTCCCGTTGGTTAAACTCCTCCTTCTCTTCCTATATCTTATACCCTCACCCTTAACCCTTCTGTTTCTCACACCCATTTTCTCCCTCCCTCAAATCCAATCTGCCAACCTTCCTAGATCTACCGAAATCGATTGAACGGCGTGTCGACTACACGTGGGGCACGCGATCGTAATTAGATCGAACCTCCGGGCGACATTAATTTATCGTAATTGCACCGCCAATGGATGTACCTAAGGTGGTGCAATGTACCTTAAACTCATCAACATGAGTACTTTCATTGCTTTGGGAATGGCGGAGTACTA
The DNA here is from genome assembly GCF_000806365.1 of Fopius arisanus. Taxonomy (NCBI): domain Eukaryota; kingdom Metazoa; phylum Arthropoda; class Insecta; order Hymenoptera; family Braconidae; genus Fopius; species Fopius arisanus. The sequence goes on from NW_011887781.1 coordinate 181,130, forward strand.
CGCGAAAAACTTTTTTAAAAGGCGGGAATTATCAAAAATTTTTACGGCCCGCGCGACCGACAAAATGGTGAAAAAAAAATGTCGGCTCATTTCTTAAATCGTTCTGCGGAATTGAATAAGTAAAATCAAATAAAATACATTGGAATATCAAATTATTTTAACGGGAGATCGAATGAACGCATTGAATAACGAGTCATATTCGGGGGCTGAAATACAATGTACGGTATTTTCCATTGTTCTTTTTCACTGGAATTTTTGATTCTCACATTGTCACCCTTTTTGCAATATTCGATGACTATCCACCAGGTATAATGTATGTTACAAATAACCGCACAGGTGGGTTAGACGCGTGCACCTATTTTCCAGAATGCTTCCACGGAAAATTGAGAATGGCCTTTCTATCCTCTCACATAGCCACAGGCATACCAGACGTACCATTATACAACTTTATCGTATCCCCACGTGGAAATATTGGTTATGTGCTTCATGACAATGTCTGCATGCTACCATTCAACAATTACAATGAAGTACGCGCAGTTATCCGCTAAATAAACGACCGCGGATGTTAACGACAGTCTATTTTCGATTTAAATTCATGCCAACTGTTTATCAAAGAAAAATTAATTTCATTTTTTTTTTAGACGAGAGTATCCATTTGCTCTGCAAAAATTAATTGTCTCTTTGATGATTTCATGATTTTTTTAATGGATTTTAAGTGAATTATTCTGCTATTTTTATTGGGTATTTTTTTCTTTTTCGCGGTGAGTGGAAAATAATTTCTATTCCGTGCGTCATTACATTTTTATCTATTGGATAATTATGAAATGGTTATCGTATTGGATAACATGTGGTTACTTTGAGCTCGAGTTAATTCGTAAATCAATGATCTGATTCTGACCTCTCAATAACCCAGAGTTCATTGCATAAATATTGATATCTGGTTTTGCGTAAAAAATTCGAAAAATTTACAAGATCTTTGGTGAATAATATCCGGTGATAGAATCAATGTTTATAAACTATTATTTGTCGAAGCACTTGTTGATTGGAAAATATGATAAAGTTGTTATCGAAATG
>NW_011887781.1:183118-184432 GCF_000806365.1 Fopius arisanus
CACATGCGGCATGCATGAATAACCCATGAATGGAGATAGAGGATTAAGTAAACTTTTCAATCCAATAGAGAAACTCCGAGTTAAATTTCAACTTCATTCCAAAAGAAACGTGTCAATTCGTAATGATCAAAAAATCATTAAATGTAATTATCAAAATTTTCATGCTGCGGGACAATGGAATTCCTCTGGAGATCAAAGCTGTGATTCATTAGATTGAAATTCCGAGAGTCCTTGATGATGATTGGTCCCCCTAAATGCTAACGTCACAAACACACGACTCAATGTTATGTGGTATGCCCGGAGATTTCTCGGGGGTATTCACCCCCAGAAGACGATTCAAATTGCATGGAATGAATGAGACGTTCGGAATTTCCTCGATGAAATTGAATGACTTGAGTGAGTGACAACACACGAGATGATTAATTTATTTATAAACAATTTAATCAAAAAACTAGAAATTAGGGAATGAAATGAAATTATTTCGGCAGTCAAATCATGAAAATCGTTTGATGATAAAAATCCTTTGGGTTGATAAGAATTTTTTATTGAGTGACGATCGCTCAAAGTCCATTTATTTATAACAAAATCATTACGGAAATCGCTGAAAGCATCGGTTGAGGACCCCATGGGGTGATAAAATCTTCGGCGTACTGATAACTCGAAGTGATTTTATTTGTGATAAATCATGTTGAATATATAGGAGATAAGGATTGCTTGAAATGCTTGTTATCAAGTGGGCCGAAGGTTGGAGGCTCGTCTGATCCGTTGGATTCAACCATATTACGCAGTACAAGTGCAAGTACTCGAGTACGCGGGCGCAATCAGGGGAAGGGGAGTACGTAGGTGGGGAAAAAAAAGTGGGGGAAACCGGCGGGACACGTCAACTCGTACTTGAGAAAAGCATTCAGTATCCGCGACACAACATTCCCCTGCCATACGTACACCAATAGCCATCGGCAAATAATCGATTATTGATATCAATAGTTAAATAATCGAATCGAAAGTGATAGTTCTGTTGTCCTCGGGTTTGTCGAGTTGTCGGATAATTTCATTAATTTTGGAAAATTGCGGAAAATCGACGACACTATCACGTGGCGCTTCAAACACATGTACTGAGAGGTACCCCAGGTACTTTAAATATTTCAATAATGTATTATCATTATTACTCAATGCCTCGTACCATCCACTCGGAAATATTGAAATATTCTGTTTTGATTTTTCATTTCTGTCGTTTTCGTTTGACATTTTTTCTGCAAATCCTTGGTTCATCGAATTTTCATGGTTTTCATTGATTATTTGATCGTAGGGTGAAAT
>NW_011887781.1:190927-196080 GCF_000806365.1 Fopius arisanus
AAAATAAATTTAGGGTTCATCGGAGTTTTGGGGAATTTCGCATTTGGGAATTAAAAATAGAGGGAAAATTCAATTCAGGTTAATATATTCTAAGATTTTCAATTCATCGAACATTGAACGTAATTAGTCACTGAATATTCATGATTCAATTGAAAATTCAAGTGAGTTGTGGAATCCTGGTTTAGAATTCGAAATTCTCATGAATTTTCAATGACATTCGGAATTCCATGAGTTTCAACAATAAAAAATATTTAACTGAAATTCCCCAGAATATTATCACCAAAAAATCATAACACGGTTTAAAAAATTTTCGAAACTGCAAAATTAATTTCAATAACTCCCATAAAGTAAATAAACATCGTAAAAAATCGGATAAAATAAATATTTCAACGTCATAGTTGATTTTTCTGATTGAGTAAATATTGAGCGTAAAAGAGAAATATTTCCATTTGAAAAATTTGGTTGGGAAATTTTTGTCCTTCTGCCACTGGAAAATTCCGAATTCCCTTGAACTTTTTTTAATGTTTATGAGACCTTTCCTTCAGAATTGAATCCCACGTCACTCCCTCGAGCCAAAACTTTCTAATTACACAACTGACGGATAGCCGTTATCACTTTTTCCGATATCTAATTTTTTACCGAAGAATTTAATTCACCGATATTGTTAGTGGACAATAGGTTGATATCAAATTCAACGTCAAAGACTTTTTCACCGAGTGAACTCTGTACCGAGGGAAACAATGGTACTCGTCACTGAAGACAAAGTGCGGTAATCCAAGCTCTTGCTCTGCTCATACAAAAGTCCCTAGACGGTTTTCTCCAAAACTAAAGTCTCATTAATTAAGGGAATGCAAACTAATATAGACATGTCTTTATTTAAATCGTTAAAAATCATTTAATTATCAGATTAAATTTCAAATTCGTGCTTTTGAAAATAATCATTTCACTTCATTATTCCTAAATACCACTTGGCATTTCATTTGAACTAATTGCTAAATAATCAAATTATCGATGAATTAGTAATGAAACAATTAGTCCGTCTCCTCCCGCATCCCTTAATTATTGATAAAGCAAAAGTCCATAATAATTTGAAGATTCATATAATTGGATTATCGCAACATCGGTTTCACATAAAAGTTGAAATTTCTGGTGGGAAATGTCTGGGTGTTAAAAATATCTGGCACAATGAAATTCTAGATTATTCCGGTAAAATTTGAAATTTCATCAGACAGTTCCGTCGGAGGCCCTTCATTTTCTCGGTGAAAAATGGCCTATCCTCATCTCAGGGCATTCCTTGAATATGTAAAACTAGTTTAGGGGTGGGAAAAATATTTCGTGTGCTCATGTAATGTTCAGTTGAAATACTGTATTCCATGCGAACGGAGTGCTCAAAGGGCCTCGTCAAATCTACCTCTTTTGCCCCATTTTTTCACCCCTATTTATTTTTCTTTTATCAGGAGCCCTAGACTCGTTTCAATGCCGCAATCTGCATCCTGAAATATATATAGCTGCATGCTCAGCTTGCATGCATAAGCAGTCGACAATAAAAACTACTGAGTGTAGATTTTCTTAACGGTATGAAGGGAAAATAGAAAATAATTGGGGTAAAGAGGGGAGAATTGTTGGGATGGACATATAAAATTAAAAATATCTACCCGGATAAAAAAAAATGTAATGGGAATATTTTTTCCAAATTTTCAAAAAATTTCTGGAAATCTTTTCAGAATTTTTTTTTTTTTTGAAACTGAAAAAAATGGGAAAACAAAACAATTTTATTTTTGGGAAAGGTTTTGAAAAATTTTTCAAAAATTTAAATAGGAAAATTCATTTTATCATTTAAATGGCGTATTTTTTGAGAATATTTGAAAATTAAAAAAGTAAGAAAACAACCGTATAATTAAAAAAAGAATTATAATCCCAAAAATTTCTAGAAAATTAAAAAAAAATTTCCGAAACAAATTTTGGAAAAATTTTTTAAAACCTTTCGCAAAAATACGATTGTTTCATTTCCCTTTTTACATATTTAACATTTGTTTAAAAAAAAAAATTTCTGAAAAGTTTTCTAGAAATTTTTTAAAAATTTCCAAAAAACATTCCGATTACAATTTTTTTTTACCCGAGTATATAATATAAATAAATATGTTGTCAAATAAAAATCAATCTATTCATATTTACATTTTTCATCGAGGTCATTAAAATTGATTGGAAAAAATAATTGTCCTGGACGACTGGAATTTTCAAGTGAATTTTATCCCACGTGTGAATGATGTTAAAAATCTGATAAATATGAAAATCTAAAGTCTCCCCCTCAGTATAAAATCTTCCATACGCGCCAAAGAAATTTACATAAGATGAATGTGTGTACGTGTCTTTGTTCTCTGGGTATTCACCACTAACTCACACGGAGTTGACAAAAATAGCCATAACAACCATGAAAGTGTATTTTTCCTCGTGCCTCATGCATTTGGCCATATTCTTTTGCCACTGGGAAAAAAATATTTATTCATTTTTATCATCTCTCTCGGTGCAGCTCTGGTTTAGCTCTATATGATGCATAGAGGGTAAAATTTAATCGTATATACTCAGTCCTTTGAGCTTCTGACACAGTACTTCAAGCTTCCATTCACGTCGAGATGATAAAAAAGTTTTTCGAATCCCGAGTTTCCAATATTCCGTATATTTTATGGAGGCGGTAACGAGATAACTTTTTACATAAAATTTTCATTGACCGCACACCACCGATAATTACAATTGATGCCAATGTGCAATTTCAATTGCTACTTAAACTCCAATTTATGAATATTCAGTATCATAAGCTCCTCTTGATAAATCCATCATATCAATTGAATAATTTTTTATTCATTCATCTCACGGTTTTTATTTTTATTCAGAAAATTCTGCGGATTTGAGAAATCTCTTTTCATTCCAGAAAAATTTTTCTAGATTACCGAAATCATTGGGATAATAAAGCAATGGAATTAATAAATAATTATATCTGGATATGATTTTTTTCATATCGGAAAATTCTTGTGGCGGTGAGATTTTCTTATTTGAGTTCTCGAAAGTTTAGAAAATCGATCGGTAGTAATGATAATCTATAGACTAGGGAAGCAGATTGCAGATGCACGGGGTTAGAGATAATGTTGAAAATATCTGATGAGGCCACTGAAAATAGATTAAATTTTGTGTGGCACTCCGATTAATGCACAAAGTTTCACCCAAAACTAAACCACGAGGGCTCGGGAATAATTCCTCCAGGGACAAAATTAAATCCATGAATTCAATGGAAGTAGAAATCGTTTACGGAAAAAAATAGAATATGAAAATTTACTGCGCGAATTTTACTCCACATTTCACTGGATTTTATTTTCTCCGTGGATTACGTTTGAAAATTCCATCCGCCCGTTTTCATTTCCCGATTATTACCATTAAATTTTTCCTCCCCTTCAATCATCATCAATGATTCAAAGCAACTGCAATACCATAAAAAATCCAATAAGTGAGCGCCAAATATAAATCTAAAAAATTATTATCTGCACCCAGAAAAATAAGAGGTTCAATTCAAACGTAAATTTTATTGAGTATTTTTCCTTTCCCTCACTTTGTTGAAATTAATTTAATTATGATAGCCAGAAATAATTACTTGAACTACCGAATATCAAGTAATTATAGGAAAAATATTATAGATAAAGTCACGACCCGAAGAAAGAACTGGTGGGTGCGTGACATCATATCAGAAATAATTTATTATTCCACCGTCTGACATTTCATTCATCCCGATTTTTTTTCCGTTTTGTTCAAACAGTCCCTTTCATACAGAATAATACGAGCTTAATGAGACGACTTCACCGTTTTCTTTATTTGTCCTCTTTCTACTTTATTTTCGGCATTTTTTTTTTCATTCCCTTTATCCCTCTCCATCGCAATCTAGCCAAGCTCCAGTTATACCAGAAGCGTGCTGTGACTTTTTTTCCCCCCAAAGAGAATAACAGAGAATAAAAGGACCGTCATTCTTCTTCTTGAAAAATATAGTTTTTTCTTCGTTTACTCCAGCGATCTCACTTCTAATTTCCTGGGTGAGGAATGTCAGATGTTATTTGGTCGGGAGGAGAATTATTCCCGTGGAATAATGAAAATTAAAGACCTTGCGGAAGGAAAAGCTCTCGGTACGTGGGGTTAAAGTCTTTCTTTAATGATCTCTCGTGAAATTGTTATAAGCAGTGAATTCTCCTCCACCTCACACCAATTTTCATCTTTTTTCTCAATTCAACTTCTCCAACCGCACTCTTTAATTTCTCGACAAAAATATTGTCCTGGATTGCCATTATTCTCCTTCTGGTAATAAAAAATGCAATTTCTCACATTTTTCGTGCTTTTCGTTGTCGAATAAACCGAATTATCCGAGTGTCTTAGGAGTTCAGTCGCAGAATTGAAATATTCATCACCATCTCGCGGAAACTCGCGAGGTTTCATTTTCCCTTATTGGAATAATTATACGTGACATTTCCACCAAGAAAAATTGAAATTTTGATAAGTCGTCATTAACGAATTATTTTATCTCCCGGATATTCTGGTGATTGTCAATTTTCGGGTGGAATGACACCGAACAGATGTGAGAATTCGACAATTCAATTGTCATCTAATGAGAAATGACAAATTAAAAATTCCTGAACGTTTGTGATTGAAACTGAATTCAGATATAATTGAACATTTTCAAATTTCCAAGAAGAGCAGAATCAAATTAAATTTATCTTCATTATTTAATTAATCCCGGTGATAATTGGTTCATTCAATTATCCATGGAATTCCAATTCTATTCCAGAAGTGTTCATAATTTAGATGAATTTAATTCCGTTTAATTGACATGTCCACTCTCTGAAGATACCGATAATTTGGTTTAATGTCGGAACTGAAAATTCGGACAGTGAATAGTCCATTGGTTGACGAGCCGTTGAAACCGGGCATTGCAAGCAATCCATTTCAATTACGCCAAGTAATTGGGCTTGACGTTGTATTCAGTCTTGGTGTACCAAGCACCAGTCAAAGACTGTGTGCCAAGTCCATTGACATCTCTCGTCACTTCGCGGTTAACCTGAAGTTCATGCTGCGTCAAATAAATTTATTTCAATAAATGAATGCAGTACTCCAGTTAC